>NW_027210780.1:0-110000 GCF_029030835.1 Brachyistius frenatus | reverse complement strand
GAAGGAGGCGTGTCATTTAAACGTGCTCCATAAAGACAGATGATGAAAATAAATAAAAAGAGCGTGAGGAGAACGAGACGAAGATCCAGCACCTCGTCCTCTTTGTCTCTTTCTGTGGTCCGAAAACTATTTCAAAATGCAAGTACTTCCTGTTTTCAGAGACAGGTCATGTGATTGTTTTCCTGTCTACTGAAGTATCCACCAGCACTTTAACAGGTGCAGAGGAACAGGATCACATCACACCAGTATCTCCACACTGGTTGCCAGTTGGTCGGAGGACTGGTTTTAGGATTTTACTTTTAAAGCGCAGATGGGACTCTGAACTGTTTAACCTCGAACATCTCGTTGCCGGAGGTCCCTGAATGCATCTCCTCCGACTGTTCAGAGTCCAGGCTGGAAAAAACAAAGGAGACAGATCGTCCAATGCCAGTCGAGCTCCTGGACTTTGGATCAGCCTCCACAAAGTCTTTTACAGTCTTTTAAAATGCTTCGTACCGACTGTCTCCTGAAACCTGGCTTCTTCTCTGTTTTCCTCCGGTGCTGGTTTTATTTGTTGTTTAGCTTCCAAAAAGACTAAATGTGTGTGTTTCACCAGATTGTGGTTCCCTCTCGTCTTTAAATGTCAAACTCTGACTTTCACTTTCTAAAAAGTTCTAAACTTCCACACCTGTAAAGAACAGAAAAGCAGGCTCACGTTGTGCTCAGCAGAACGAACACAGACACTTTATTTTGTTCCAATACATTTGCGAGTTCACAAGCGTTTTCGGCACAAAACATTTGTAACACAATTATAATCACACACAACTATGCACCTTTAGAAACAGACGGTGAGCAAAAAACCTGCAACCTGCAAACATTTGCAGTCAGCATGGTTCTTATTGTTAGTGTGGCTGTGAAGGGCTGTTTCTCCCATATTTGATGAATCTGTAGTCGTTTCACATATTTCACATTTAACATTTCTGTTGTCTGTTTTCTTTTACATTTTACATTTTTATAAAAAAAGAAAATGACATAATTTGTTTTACATTTTCCTGCATGTTTTCCGTCCTAAGCAGCTACAAGAAAAGACACATTAAACAGACAGATTAAAGTCCCCTGATATTAAATGAAATGTGTGGGAACCCTGTTTAAAAGAGATCTGTTTCATACCATCTGACATGATGAATATGTGGGAAGTTGGCTGGACAGCAGGTTGTCCAACAAACCTCATGTTGAAATATCTCGCTCACAAACTGAAAATTCACGTTGGATTTTTGGACCGAAGCGGAGCTCGATTCTGTGAATAATCCAGCAGAGCGTCTGCAGCGTGCACGACGTGACCAAAGTCAATTTGATTTTAAACTGCAGACGATGATCAAACTAACACCGAGTTATATGAGTTTGGCTGCTTGTCACTGGACTCCTGAAGGCACCAGTACATGTGTGTTTTTCTTTTACGATCCAAGACGAGCTCCGAGGGTTTAGCTTCATGTTGAACTGAAACGCCTCTGATCGGGTTCAGACAGGTTTCCTGTGCTGTGCTTCTTCCTGGTGGAAGGATGCTGTGGTTCGGAGGGGCAGCAGGTTGAGACACGACAAACTGATCAGTGAAGCCACTGATATTGTGAGTGTGGCGTTGGACAGCGTCTCCCACTGTCTCCCACTGTCTCCCACCAGACGAGAACATTCACAGCCACAAGCTGGAGACATTTATTCTTCTGACAGACTTTAACTTATATGTCTGATAATACATGTGTATATTTTGATTAATATGAGTATGTGTGTGTACTTTGTGCTCAGGTTGTGCAACAAGACTTCCTGGATAATTAATCTTAACTTATTAACTCATCTCGACTTTCTGTCTGATTTTCAAACAGAACTTTACTAGTTTAGGATCATGTTTTCCCGTCAGGCAGAGTCAGGGCAGCTGAGAGAGCTGAGGGTCCTACAGGGGTCCTGAGCTGTGCTGGCAGCTCCACCAGAGATCAGGCATGGTGTGAAGGGAAGTAGGTGTTGTTGTTCTTCTTCTTTAACTTCACCTTAATATTGTGTTTCCACATGTTGCAGATAGTTTGTGTGAACGTGGTCTGTTGGTTCATGAAACATCTCCACACGGTCAAAGGCCTCTCGTTGTTTATCTGTGTTGTTTATCTGTGTTGTTTATCTGTGTTGTTTATCTGTGTTGTTTGCTGTTGCCACGTTGATGACACAATTTAATGTTTTTGGAAAGTAAATAGTGCTGTTTAGTTACCATGGAGACGTTTGTGTTTCTGTCAGAGACTGTTGTGGAAGTTTTTAAAGGGAAACTTCAACATGTTGAATTATCTGTGAGGAAGTTGATCACACGTCTCTGCCGACTTTCTTTAGTGTTTTATTTATTTATTATTTTTTCTTTCTTAATGTGCAGTAGAATTTGTTTTTGCATGGTTCAACAAGCAGTTTCAAAAACTTCACAAATAGTTTACAGCATGATTAACAAACATTTCATCCACTCAGGTCCCAAACAGGAAGTGGACAGTTTACCATCCTCTTTATTTGGGGTTCGTGATCACACTTTTAACCCTTAACGTTAATAATACGTTTTAAAAAGTCTGCAGCAGTCGGTGAAATCCTGTTTAAATCAATGCATTCCTGAAGGAGGAGGTGCTTTCTGCTGATGTCTGTGTTTGTGGGTCTGATAATCACCGACTGAGGGTTAAAGTTCAGCCTCTATTTTATTGATCATGAGATGATTGACAGGTCGGCATCCACACCAACAGAGGACCAAACGTAACCGTGATGTTGAGGCAGCAGCCTTAAAGCCAGACTGGAGGAGAGTCGGCATCATCCCACCGTCCCAGGTCTGTGTGTGTGTGTGTGTGTGTGTGTGTGTGTGTGTGTGTGTGTGTGTGTGTGTGTGTGTGTGTGTGTGTGTGTGTGTGTGTGTGTGTGTGTGTGTGTGAATGGAGCCATGAATTAGCACTCAGGTGCTTTTAGCCTCCGGCAGCTGGTCTGATTAGAGAAGAGAAGAATAGCAAAGTGGCCTTCAGTGCTTTTGAGTGTGGATGGTTTGACCCCCCCTACCCTCCACACACCCCTCCCCCTCCTGACAACCCCTTATACATATACACACACACACACATGATACTGGTGCTAAAAGGGCACAATGACATGTAAACACACACACACACACACACACATATCACAAACAAGAAGTTCTTGCTGTGTGTGTGTGTGTGTGTGTGTGTGTGTCTCACACACACACACACACACACACACACACACACACACACACACACACACACACACACACACACACACACACACACACACACACACACACACACACACACACACACACACACACACACACACACACACACACAGCTCCCCTCTTTGAGAACACATCTCCCAGTTGTCGCACGAGACGAGCGTTCGCTGTCACAGAGGCTGAAATATTTATAATGAGAGCGATGAGGGGAGCCCCTGAATTATTTAACATGGTGGGGTGGGGGTGGGGGGTGGCACTAAATAATCTTCAGTGTTGCATCTTTCTTCTCTTCACACACACACACACACACACACACACACACACACACACACACACACACACACACACACACACACACACACACACACACACACACACACACACACACACACACACACACACTGAGCTGTGTCTCAGCTGTAGTGAGTGGACATCGCTGCATCACCTCTGCAGGCAGTTGCAACAAAAAACATATGTTATCCCAACCTGCGTGTGTGTGTGTGTGTGTGTGTGTGTGTGTGTGTGTGTGTGTGTGTGTGTGTGTGTGTGTGTGTGTGTGTGTGTGTGTGTGTGTGTGTGTGTGTGTGTGTGTGTGTGTGTGTGTCGGACCACAGCATAGCCGATGAGACCGAGACACTCACCGGTGTATTTTACATATTCATACACCTCCCTCAGGTATTCAGCTGTCATCAATCCAAAACCACAATAGGAGGCGGATCAAGAAAACACGGCGGGTCACACACTCCGAACGAGAGCTGCTGCTATCATCACGGCTGCGTTCAGTTCACACCGGCCCGGTTCGTGTTGGTCCCACCGTCTGATTTCCCCCGACGGTCTCCACATCGCCGTCTCTCTCTCAGGTGTTTATTTTCTGTCTTTCCAGCTGCACTGTGGAAGCTTTTTATGCAGATATCCAGACGTGTCATCAGTCTGAGTCACAAAGTGGAGAGAAGAGAGACGACTAAAAACTCTAAATCCCTTTTATTATGTAAAGTTGATGCACTGATACGTTATCATTTACAAGTTAAACTACCGTTTACCAGGTTAGTTATAATCCTTTCTGTTGTTGTTTTGTCTGACTTTAAGGCCATAAGGTAAAATAATATCATTAAAGTGCAGATCATTTTGACATTTTCTTCGATTACCTGCCAACAACAAGCATTTCATTTTTTTTTACATGCAACAATAATTTACTCCAATAACTTCCATAATATTTAGTATCTTGGATCCTGCACCTTTTGTTGCAGCCTAAAGTATTTTCAGTATCTCAGTTGGAGAGTTTATAGAAACCCAAATGTATAGGACGTGTGAAATAACAGTCGTAACCTAATTTACAGATATTGTTGCTCAGAAAAGACGTGAAACAGACATCAGTAAAAGACAGGAAACATTCGTTGAGTCTAAAACGATGCCTGTAGTTTTATATAGCTTTTCTTTTTTTAAAGAGACATGATGGAGGGGAGGGATGCCCCCTCTCTGGTCGCCCCCACACGACTACCAGTCACAGATGGACAATGCGTCTCGCCCTCCTCACGTTTTCTCACGTTAAATTGGTCTAGCTGAAGTGTACGCTCGGAGACGTCGGGCGAGAGCTCTTTGGGGGATCCTGGACCAGGCGATGAGGCCACCCGGGACCGGTCAGGCCGAGCGGCGGCAGAGAGACGGAGACACCCCGAGTCGGAGAGAGAGAGTGTGTGTTGAGGAGTGTGTGTGCGTCCTATTATCTGCGTCTCCTCAGCGTTTTGTGAAGGAACCAGATGGGGTCTATTCACACCACTCTGAGTTCTGGAGGCTCCCTGCAGCCACTTCTTGTTATCTTTTGTCACCAATCAAGTGCCATTTTCTCCCCTCCTTCTCCTCCTCCTCCTCCTCATCCTCCTCCTCCTCCCCCCCCCCCCCCTCCCCTCTGCCTTGTTTTGGGGACACCAATGAGCACGGTTGACTTCAGCTTTACCTCAGACCTTTGTAGACTTTGTGGGATCTGATGTGAAGAAATGTCTTTAAATTTACTGACCATGTTCGAGCTCTCCAGAGGATACTCAGCACCGCCCTAGTGGCCAGAATGTTAACTTTAGACAGCATAACTGAAGCCGTGGGAGTTATGCTCATATCAGACAGTTTTGCACATCACAATTTACACCCGATGCCAGCATTCAGTGTCAGAGGAGAAAACAGTGTTGTAAATGTCCCTAATGTAGAGGCTGTGGAGGTTGGGGTGGTGGAAGGGTTAGCAGCTTTAATGTAGGAAACTACACTTCATGTTCTTAAAAAAAACACCTGTAAATAATGCCAAGTTTTTGGAATAAATACTATAATCTTATCGTAATCCTCATTCAAGGTGTTTTAATTGCCTTACTGCAGTCATACAGGTTGTTTAGCATGATTCAATATTTCCCTGAAGTCACACCATGCACCCATTTTGTTAAGATTTTTAGTTTCTATCTGGGAATTATACGTTAAAAAAAGCTTAAACTGAACAAAAGCAATGTTCTAACAGATTGTCCTGTTCGGAGCATCGTTTCCTTTCAGTTTTGCTCAGAGATGGAGGAGCAATACTTTCACTGAAGTATTATTTCACACAAAAATACTTGTGGTTACAACATGGGAAGTTGTGTGCACCGTATGTTTGACATTCAAGTGGTCTGTTTGTTCCATGAACGGTCTGATTTCCTTCTGTGTCGATTATTTTTTTGATGTATTGAGTTACAGAACTGGACATGTCCAGCAGCTGTTTACGTTCTCCATGTCTTGCTTCAGTAAAGGCAGGAACACTTCGGCTTGATGAATGAACCGTAACATTTCAAGGGTGCACCTTGAAATCAAAAGAGTCACAGGCATAGAAGAGCGATGACTCAACGAGTGATTGTAAAAGTCTGTATCAATACAAAAAGCATTGATATTGTGAGTGTGAGACTGTGTGTGTGTACAGATGAAACGTAGGTGTTTGGACTGTCTGACTAATCAGAGCTCATTGTTTTATGTGGCACAGAACAAAGGCTCCTTGATTGCCGTGAAACCAGATGAGAAACAGATCTGAACAAATGACGACAGCCCTCCAAGAAAGAAAAAGATCATGACCATCATCGCTGGTGAGATCATCATCATCACCACCACCAAATACTCTCCTCCTTCACATTCATCGTCTTCATCACATCCATTACAATCATCACGGTCACTTCAATTTCCACCATTTGAACTGTTTTTTATTGTGTTACAAGCCGGTTTCAAAAGCTATTGTTACACTGTGTAAAATGTAAACGAAAACAGAATGACGATTCACAAATCATGTAAATACATGATTTACATTTTCATGTTTTTTGGGGGGAAATTTGGTGCCAGCAATACATTACAAGAAAGTTGTTCCAGGATCATGTTCACCACTGACCTGCATCAACTCTTCTTTTAACAACACTCTGTAAACCTTTGGGAACTGAGGAGACCAGTTTCTGGAGTTTTGAAAGTGAAATGTGGTCCCATTCTTGCCTGATATTGGATTTCAGCTGCTCAACAGTTCAGGGTCTCCTCAGTTGTATTTCTCATGTCCTGATGCTCCAGATGTTTTTAATGGGCGAGAGGTCTGGACTGCAGGAGGCCAGTTTACTCTTGTTGTAATATTCAGAGGACGTCAGCTGTCTGTCAGTGTGGCTCAGTGAGGATGCTTTGCATACATGCCGCTAGAATAATGTGGCCACATGCATCCCAGGCCACCTCTGAGTGTGGCCTGAGCAGGTCAGATCTCGATGTGTTCACACCTGTACTTTTAGCTGCAGCATCTATGAGTGACCTCTTTAACGTTAGCTTTGGCTGTTGCAAGTTTTTCACAGGTTTGAGGAGACAGAGCTGGAGTGAAGCTCGACTGACCTACATAGCTGATATTACTGAATAATAGTGACGCATTTATTTATGTAGTACCTTTGGAAAACAGGGTTAAACATGTGCTAAATGGAGATTAAGAAAAAAAGAAGACGGCAAGAGAAGAAATGGAAAACAGAACCAACACACCGCAGGACAAAATAGAGGCACAGATAACAATATGAGAAACTCAGGTTTGAGACACTGGAAAAGATTACAGGACGTAAATGTGTTTCAAGAGGTGTTTTAAAAGACGAGACAGTCTCATCCAACCGGATCTCTTTTGGGAGGTTTGTTCTAAACTGGTGATTAGGAAAAAACAGCGTCGAACTAAAGGACCTGTAATCACCAGAAAACAAAACAAAAAGGAGACTGTTGCTGTGCAGTCATTCATCGCCAAATTAAAAATGTTACCCTTATTTAATTTCTGCTTTCTGCTCAATATTGGAGTTTCAATGTGGCATCTGAAGCCTTAAAGCTTAGTTACAGTGGCAGAGCACTTACACAATACCTAAAGCTGATGTCCTTAATGCATAGGTATGCATTCAGCTTCAACGTGAGGCCTAATTCTGTGCTAAGCTATTAGCACAGAGCTCTGAAACGAATGATCTGCAGAGGAAACCGCCAGACTTTGCAATGTTCTCATTACTTCTAATCTCGAAGTTGACCAGTTGGACAAACTGACTTATTCTTTAAAGGTCTTCTTACCAGGCAGCTTTCAGCAACAAGTGAAGCCGGCGCCAAGAACAAATAGACAAAGGATCAACGTGGCACACTTACAAAATGTGGAGCTGAGAAAAAGCACACGGGAGACATTGAAAAACATGGAGCTGATCTGTGAAGTTTGGACAGTTTAATGCATCTGAGCCTCAGTCAAAACAGATTAAAGATCAGGGGACACTTCGAGAGAGAGGCTACGGAAATGGAAGTGAAAGACTGTGTAGTGTTGCGGATACATTAAGTGTATGTTTAGCTGGATGGAGCGGTGGGGAGGGAGGGGTGGAGGGGGGTTGGTTCGTCCAAGCCTGGCATCCTGTTTCTACAACGAGGTGTTAACCGAGTGAGAAACGCGGCGCCCGATAGGATGACTGGCTTGCCTCCACCTCCTCCCACCAATTCCACCCTCTTATTCATCTGATGTGTCAAAAAAAAAAAAAAAAAGAAGTGAGGAGCGGCAAGACGGGGTCACCGGGGAGTACAGACAGACACGGAGGATTTACACAGCGCCGCTGCAGGGACCAGACACGCCGTGCATTTGTATGCATGTGCTCATGTACAGATATCCTGATTCTCTGAAAAGATACTGCCCTCAATCCTCAAGGGTGGGTGTGTGTGTGTGTGTGTGTGTGTGTGTGTGTGTGTGTGTGTGTGTGTGTGTGTGTGTGTGTGTGTGTGTGTGTGTGTGTGTGTGTGTGTGTGTGTTTCTGCACTCCTACTTTTGTTTGGATGATTGAAGTGAGAGCACATTGACATGCACTCATTTCTCAAATATTAGCATCTGGATTTAACCTCTTGAACTCTGCTTTCTCTTCTTAAATGTACCATTAAATACATTTTAAAATGATCCAGTTTCAGCTCTGAAGCGATGCGACGGTTGTACTGAGAGGGATGTTCAACCTCAGTCACATCAAACAGTTATTCTCTGTGTCTTCATGGTTTTATAGACATATCAGCTTTAATAAACTGCAATCTTAACTAAAAGAATACAAGCAAAGTGAAAAAAGAACATGCTCTGTAATAATCTCATAATTCTGACATATTTAAATAATATTAAAATTAATATTTAAATAATTTTGACCTGAAAAATATATATTTTGACATTCAAATTAAAGAGCATTGGATTAACATTTAAGTATTAATTAATCAATTATGAATTGATAAATAATGATTGTACCGCTTAGAGTTCAAATTCTGAAAATAAAATGGGGTTTATGTGATTTAACTCTTAAGATTACAGTTTGAGTTTAATCTTCTTTTTTGTTTTAAAAATATGGTCCAAATGATATTTAACAAATCTTGACTGTCCTTGAAAATTAAAGTGTGAAGAAACAAAGAAAGAAAATTGGAGGAAAATTCCTGAAAAGTCTACAATAAACAAAATGATTAAAACCGTTTGGTCTGTTTTAGAGGCAAAAATAATAAATCAGCTAAATATACTTCCAGGTTTATAGCTTTACATTTTTAACATTAAAACCTGAAAATAATTCAGAGGTTTAATAAGATAAGGATTTAGGATCAGATACTTAATTCATGTGAAGGTTGGCAAAGAAGTGTAATATTAGAATACAAAAATTAACTGCTGGATTTACATCCACAAAATTTCCAAATAAAATTCTACAAACTTGTTACACAACGTTTACTTTGACAAGTGGAGCATGGACGTTGAACGACGTAGGAATTCAACAAGCAGGGAGGGGCTACCAAATTATATTTTAGTTGCATTCTGGGAAATATAGGACATCAAGAATCCAAATCAGGATAAACTCAGCTTCTGCTGCTTCAGTGCTGCTCGATCCTGGTTGAATATTTTTCCAATAAATTGCTGACTTTTACAGACGCACTATTTCTTGAAGCAGCCCTTTAAATGAGAGAAAAGGTGTGTGTGTGTGTGTGTGTGTGTGTGTGTGTGTGTGTGTGTGTGTGTGTGTGTGTGTGTGTGTGTGTGTGTGTGTGTGTGTGTGTGTACTGTACTTCCACCGGTGCAGCTCCCTCCACCCTCTCACTCACTCCACTCTGCTGCCTGTCACTGGACACCGGCCTTCACCAAGGGCACCGTGGCAACGAGATCCACGGCCACCGCCCCAGCGGCCCACGGCCCGGAGCCCAGACGAGTGTTCAGGGGCAGAGCTGATCGATACGGTAGAGGCTGAGATATGCCATTACAGGTGAGGCCAGCCCCTGTGCCATCCTAGCCGCTCCTCACCACGGCTCCCTGCCCATTCAGCAATATCTGCACATATTGGGGATGCGGTAAAACGAGACGGGTCATTTATTCTTTCAAGTGTTTTTGAGGTCCTGGGAGGATTCAGGGATCGTTAGGGCATCTACCGTCGGTCTACCACACCCTGCCTTGACATTGTCTGTGGCTTGGTCAAATGAAACTGCATATCCAACTCAATAATCCCAAATTTCTCACAGCTGCTCTACTAGCTGCTGAACAGTGATGTATTGTTCCTTATCGTGGTGTCATGGTGGATAAAGAGAAAAAAAAAATCATATTCAGGTCAGGAGATCTTCTTATCGCGAAGTCTGTTCTCTCGGTGTCTGTTCTGCCCACACAGACACCTTCCTTCCCTCTCCATTACCATGCCAAGGCTATAAAGCGACCCCCCCCCTCCCTACCCCTCATTTTTGTATCTCCACCCCCCCATCCTCCGTCCAAAGGAGCGGCCAAACAAACGGTGGCTGCAGCTCCTGTTAAACGTCCCCGTGTCCTTTCAAGTTAGACTCGGAATAATAACGGTAATGACGGGTGACGTGGGAGTGGATACTTATCGCCGTTAAAGGCAAATAAGAGCTCTTAATGCCAGTGCTAATGGGCAAAAAATAGATTCTCTTTTTATCTAGGAAAAGAAGAGCAGTTAAGAGCACTTGTGTGGAGTCCCCGTGTGGTATAAAGAGCCCAGACTGGCTGCCGCTCGCCGCTAATAGCTGAAGCATCGCCGTCGACAACGTGACATCCCAGAGCTGAAGGACTGTCCGTTTCCTCGACTGCTTCTGCTGAACGGAGGTTAACGAGGTTCACTGAGCTTTTAAAGAACAGAAACAGAGCTGTGATGAATAATAACTGCTCGATTTGTTTATGATGTAAGCACATCTTTGGTCCTGATCCGAGACAGAAGCACCAGCGTGTTTGTCCTGGTAACTCAAAAGAACTTCCGTTTCTGTTTCGTGAGTTTTCTGTCAAACTAAGAAGATGTGTACTCAGACTTTCCCTTTTTATTAAATGTCTGAGAGGAGGATCTCAGTCCTGACTGCCAAAATGTCCTGAAGTGATGCATATAGTGGTAAAAGCGTTTCATCAACTCTCTTAACTGAGATGAGTCCTGTAGTTCCTGAGCTGATATTTACAGTAGGAGCTCAGCTGAGGTGTCGTAACCCGTCAGGAGCTGCAGGCGATCCCACAGACTCGGTGGGAAGAGAGATGTTTACTGATGACAGGAGGATACCACTTTGACAAACAAGTAACCCATTTTTTTGGTATCTCATCTTGTGCTGGATGAGAAAATAAAGGCAGTTTCTTGTCTGAGCTCCTCTGCATCCTCAGAAAGAAAACAAGCAGCTGTTTCTGTGGCAGTAAACTTGGATCGCTTGTCCAGCACCTAAATCACTCGCAGCCATTCATTTCCACAAGATGCATTCATGGGAATTGGAATTTAACCATGAAAGGGTTCAATATCTGAGTTTGAGACATACGTTTCTGGCAATGAGTTTCATTTCAAATTGGATGTATTTGTGTTTTTTCAAGTCATATGAGTGTATTGCTAGTATTTACTTATAAGTGCTCAATGCAAGACCCTAATATTTGTAAAATTAAGCTTTTTACTGAAATATTGATTAATATTGGCATCACATTTTTATATATGTCAGATAGGCCTGTATGACAATACAAAAACAGATTGTATCATAGCTTTAGTTAAGTTGCTGTTTTTAGTTCAGACAGTCTGATATAAAAAAAAAAAAGAAGAAATTCGTCATATTTATTTCATTTCTTGTGATTTCCAGTGACAACTTACCCACGGATGAGGCAAACTGACACAAGTTCACATTATTTGACTGCCTATAACTCTGTCCTGAAGTAAGATGTGATGAACACAAATAGTATAGCAGAGACGTTCCTCTTTCATTTGGTATATCCGTTATAACTATATGATTTATGGATCCCAAGATATACAAGAAAGACAACTATCTCCGGTCTCCTACTAAATGTAGTAAACTTAATCACAATCTTCTCCAGTATCTGTCGTGTATACAGTTTCTACAAACATACAAATATTAAAGTGTTTGAAGAATATACATTTCTGCACTTTGAAAAGGTCAAATCAAATAAATACTTTTGAGATGTTGTGAGTTTGGTGCCAGCAGCCTCTTTGAAACGTTGCTCCTTCGTGTACTGCTCGCTCCTTCCCATCCCGCCTGCCCTTGTCCTTGGCTGGCTGGTAACAGAGGACATGTGGCAGACCAGGTCAGCTTTCAGGGGCTAGTGGCTGGAACTTGAACTTCTAACATTCTTTAGTAGCAGGAGAGCCCCTCGGGGAGGCTCATATCAAAGAGGGGCTCCTTTTACTCTTCCTTCCCCTTTCACTAACGGGGGGATCTCTGCACTCCCCCCGCCGAGGGGATGAAGGAGGGGTCACCTGCGGTGGCAGGCTGAGGTCTGGTCAATGTGATCTACAGCTGTGTAAATGATGACATATTCATACAGAGACACGCAGAGTGCAAAATGCTGCATGTCAATCAATACTGAAGATATGGGCCAAGGTCAGAAATGCTGACGTGTCACAGTGTGCCCGTCCTTCTGTTGCTAACCCATCAATCACACTGCAGACAAACTGAACCATGTTACTGTTGACAATGCATGAATGTATCACACTGAGAATATATGACAAAACATCCCCACAATTTATGTTGGTGCTGGACTAGTTTGTTGCACAAAATGAAATTTAAGGCCAAAAATCAGAACTGAAGCAGAATAATTCAACTTCAATAAGTTTCTTTTGATGTAGAGCAAAACATTCAGGAGTTAAAGTGTCCAAAAACTCACATGAAGCACACAACCTCAGCAACGCAAGAGAGTTTTTCCTTCCTTCTTTTGGAGGTTTCTTCTGTTAAAAGAGAGTTTTTCCTTCTGTTGGAGGTTTCTTATGTTAAAAGAGTGTTTCCTTCTGTTGGAGGTTTCTTATGTTAAAAGAGTGTTTCCTTCCTCCTGTTGGAGGTTTCTTCTGTTAAAAGAGAGTTTTTCCTTCTGTTGGAGGTTTCTTCTGTTAAAAGAGAGTTTTTCCTCCTGTTGGAGGTTTCTTCTGTTAAAAGAGAGTTTTTCCTCCTGTTGGAGGTTTCTTCTGTTAAAAGAGAGTTTTTCCTTCTGTTGGAGGTTTCTTATGTTAAAAGAGTGTTTCCTTCTGTTGGAGGTTTCTTCTGTTAAAAGAGAGTTTTTCCTTCTGTTGGAGGTTTCTTCTGTTAAAGGGAGTTTTTCCTTCTGTTGGAGGTTTCTTCTGTTAAAAGAGAGTTTTTCCTTCTGTTGGAGGTTTCTTCTGTTAAAAGAGAGTTTCCTTCTGTTGGAGGTTTCTTCTGTTAAAAGAGAGTTTTTCCTTCTGTTGGAGGTTTCTTCTGTTAAAAGAGAGTTTTTCCTCCTGTTGGAGGTTTCTTCTGTTAAAAGAGTGTTTCCTTCTGTTGGATGTTTTCTCCCTGTGAAAGGGAGTTTTTCTCCCCTATTTAAACCAAATTGAATTGAATGTGATAATTAGTATGATATCATTTTCATCATTTGTAAAAAAAAAAAAAATTGTCATATCTGTGAATAAGTATCTTTTGATCTGAATTTGTATTGTTGGATATGAACAGACACGGTCACATATTTGTGTTGTACAAAGTAATAGAAATGAATGAGATTTGGTCCTTTTACATGCTCCACTTATTTTCCACACAGTGGCTTCAGAGCGGTAATGAGTCGGTGATGATAATATCTGGAAGCAACTGTAAGTTGAGTCCTCCACATGTTTTGACCCCCGTCGTGTGTTTCTTTGTCGTTTGTGGCCGTCGTTGCTGTCGAGCTCTTCGATAAAGTCGCTCTCCGACACAAAGCATCTCTCCGAGGCCCTGAGCAGCTTTCTCTCTTCTCTTCCACACCACTATCACAATTCCACATCTGTTCTCATCTCCCTCATCATCATTTACATTTTCAAATCTGCATTTTTCATATAGATCCCACCTTACTCTAATTTTAATATCACTGTTATTTCCCATGACACCTTTTGTTTTATTATACATTATGAATTTCTCTCTCTCTCTGTCTGTCTCTCCTCTGTTTTACCCATCCCTCCCCCTCCCCCTCTTTCCCCTTTCCACTTCTAATCCCTGTGCCCACACTGCGCTTATGAGCTGAAATATTTTATCAGGTGGAACCCTCAGTCAAACTTATCATTTTAATCTTATTTCAATAAAAAAAATAATCTCTCTTCGTGGCTGTTTGACAGCAGCTAATGGTTTTTTCGTTATCGTAAAGGAAACTTTGAGGACTGAGATAGTCTGCCAAAAAAATGCAAAATAGCCCTCCTGTATTTATTACTCCCCAGACGATTCATAAAGTATGCACTGAGAACAGGTAACATATGAGGCGAGGGGACAAAACCCTGCCGAGGAGATTCATGCTTGCATCCTGATTTACATATTCCTGCAGCCTCGGAGGCTCGACCGTATGGCCGGTTTGTAAGTCTGTATTGTGATGTTTGTTTTTAGTATCCATAGCTACTCGCAGGATGGGTTTATGTCCTCCACCTTCACCGTGAAGTTCCTTATTTTGAGAGCCATTGTTGTTTGGTCCTCCTGTGTTTGTTTGTCCTTTTGAGTTGGTGTATTCCTCAGAGAGGCCGTCCTGGTGCCACCAAACCCGATGCTCACCTGACAGACAGTCTAGGAAAAACTGAAAACTGGGTGACGAGGTACAGACCTGGAAAAGACCACCGAGAACTCCCTCAACTTCCTGTCATGTCAGTAATGTCATGAAGGATGAGGACGGAACAGATACAAATGAAATGGAAATGTAAAACACGTCACTTTCTGTTCGCCAGATTACTTTTTCTCAACAAAAGATTTTCCAGATGCTGCATGTGTACAACAATAATAGGAAATACTGTGAGTTGGCCAAAAGGTTGAATCACTTCTGTGGAATTCAAATCACTGACAGGAGAGAAGAAACACACATCGGGTGATATAAAAGTGTCACACTTTATCACTTTGCTGCTCTGTCACTTGTTCATACACCTCAGGGAAGCTGCAGCTAACAGATGAAGAGGGGAGGAGGAGGAGGAGGAGGAAGATCAGCATGGGGACTACAGATGCCCTCAACCCAACCTCCTCCTCCTGTTTCTCCTTCGCTCAGTGTCCATCGCCGGCGCCGTCCTCCCCGTCCAGCTCCCGGCTGCCTATTAGAGGCGCTGGGGGCACATTCCCTGACAGATAATTTGTTAAGTAAATGAAACAGATGTCTTGTTGTGAGTTATTTTCCTCTTTTGTTTTGTCTTTCGGGGTGAGTGTGCTGCCGCCGTGGGAGTGGATGGGTATGGGTGGCAGCAGGGGGGAGCCGGGTGGGGGGGGGGGGTGTCCGGCGGGTCACACTGAATTCCCTCCAGGGGCAGTTGGAAGGAAGGGGAATAACAAGGCCCTGGCAGAGCGCCTGGGGACCCACAAACATCATTCACATCTCCCCATAATCATCAAGGCCATGCGAGGATGCCTCCTTAATTTACATAATACCGTCCCGACACTTTTACTCCCGCTATCCATCACGGCCAGGACGAGGGGATGAGGCCCCCTTCTCCTCTGTTCTCCTTCTCCCTCCCTCTGTCTCTCTTTCTCCTTCTGATTGTGTCTTGTGTTTATCTGCCCAAGCACAAAAGATTGATTCCCCACTGTTTCTGCCCCTTATGTTCAGCAGATATGAATTTTCACGGGATGATGAAGCACCGAGTCAGCTAATAATAAACAGAGAACACATATTCAAAAAACAGAGAGAAGAGAGCCGGAGAGGAGGGGAGGCGTCTGTCTGTGTTTGGCTGATGAGGAGAGATGGATATTGTGGGGTAAAAGACTCAGGAAGGTACTCTGAGGAAAGTTGAATTAAGAATGCAGCTCTGTTTTCTCTCCCCATCACTCTTTTCAAATGTCACAGTTTCAGAGGGAGAGGAAGGAGATATGACGGAGAGGAGACAGCACTGTCTGTCTCCTTGTTGTTAACCCGGCGTCGTTGCGCAGAGCAGACGGAGATCTGCAGGTCAGCGACGTCCTGGACGATTACACTGAAAATTAATTCTTCCTACATGACACCAGATTTTAAATATTTATATGATTTATGTGCTGGATTAAAAGTAGGATCAGCTGCATCCACTCAGGTCTAAGTGCAGTGCAGGCGGTGTGGGGCTCTTTAAATGCCTTCAGTGTGCAGAACGATCCAAAATCCCAGACAGGTTTGGTGGATGTTCCACGTATTTAATCCCATTTACCTAAATAATTAAAACAAGATTATTTAAATGCAACCTTCTGATTTAGTTTATCATAAAAAAAAGTCAGCTGACTCTTGTCTATTGAATTGGATTTGAATCCATTGGTGCACGTCAAGACGCAGCAGCCAATCTCAGACATTAAGTATAAAAGACACTCAGGTTAACTACAAATGTATTGCAATTAAATTACACATCGAAGTTGCTGATGCAGTTTATTTATTAACACAAAATCAATGACATTTTAGCACATTGCTCCTCATCAGTGTTATTAATAAATGAATTGCATCGGCAGCTTTAAGTGTGAATAACTTACTTCTGCTCACTCCTCAACTTTATTCCAGCACCTGATTTCAGTATATTGGACGAGTGTTCTTTGTTCACTTTGATGTTTAATTATTGTCAGTGTTTATAAGACTCAGGTTTTTGTCTTATATCATTTAACCTCTTCCTACTCTGGGCAGCGGTTCTCATGATACCAATAGAGGAGGCATTTATAATATTATTCACCTTCCTAAGTCGATTTCACATCATCAGCCTGCGGAGGCCGACTTGTAGTACCATAAATTTGGTGATTATGAGCCTGAAACTCCCAACAGGTATGTCAGAGTCTTCCTGTGTAAAGTTTGGATGGAGGTGTCGGTCTGCTTCTTCATCAGTCATTAGAAACTGACAACACGCTGCACCACAGAGGTTTTGAAGGTGATTTGTGGAGCTGATTTGATGATTGAAGTTGGCTGTGACACACCTTGTAGCTACCTGTTCCTCCTACTTTACCACTGCGCCACAGATGCACTACGTTTGTGTTCACCAAACTATGATAAAGTTGGACACACCTACATGCACACAGAACTTAGACCTGCGTTTGCACCGTGCCTAAATTCATGAAAACAGAGCCCTCCGTCTGGCAGTGGGGTTTTACTTCAGCAACTCATTCTTGACTTGCTGTAATGTGATCTGGACGATTCTTTCCGTCAAGTCTCAAGAAGGTGTCATTGACAGCATTGCAGAATCTGAAATTTAAAATCTCAATATCCAGCAGTGCAGGCCTTTAACTCGTGTGTTAAATCAGAGCGGTGTCGGGGAGCTGTGTGCGAGCGCACAGGGCCATGTCTGGTTCACGGAGGACATTACCATAAGTACCATTACTGTCAGAAAGCATGAGATCAGTGTCAGTGAAATATACTACTGCTGCTGCTACGGCATCTGCCTTGACTTACACCCCTGCCCTGACACTGACATTCACCTCAGACACTCACCGTGCAGGTTTCTGTTGGAAATATGTTAAATATCACTTCAGTCCAAAAACAATAAGAAAAGAAGAGAAGAATCAAGATTCTGCTGTATGTCAACTGCTTTTAGCCATTTTAGTAAAAAGGGCAATTTTGTTTTAGGTCAGCATCATCAGTCTCTCTCTGCCTTCTCTTCTCAGCAGTGAAGCAGGTGGATAAAATAACCACAACATCTCAAAATAATGAATATAGAGAGACATTGTTATAGTTCCAACAGCTAGGAATAGTTCTTCATACTGTACAGTAATCTGGAAGATTCATTTAGTTTATTGTCCTGATTGAAAATATCAATAATTCAATGCTTTCACAACTTATTTCATTTTTTATTTATTTTATTTTTTTACTTTGCTGCCTGGTCAGAACTATTTTTGACGACATTACTGAGATATCAGAAAGTACTTGGGTGAGTTCAGTGATTTTATAACTAATATAAAAAA
The DNA here is from genome assembly GCF_029030835.1 of Brachyistius frenatus. Taxonomy (NCBI): domain Eukaryota; kingdom Metazoa; phylum Chordata; class Actinopteri; family Embiotocidae; genus Brachyistius; species Brachyistius frenatus. The sequence goes on along the minus strand of NW_027210780.1, from coordinate 91,975 downwards.
CAGATAGAAATGCAAAATAAAACAGGAGTTTTCCTACAAGACTTGAGGCCTGATCGACTTCCCCTGAAAGACTGAATATTTGAATTGGACGTGATCTTAAAGACTTGAGCTGGTGGAAGATGGAGGTTAGTGGACGTACAGTTGGACATACAGTAAGAAAGTAGGTCGCCTCAAAAGATACATGAAACAAATGGGACTGCATGGTGGCTCAGGTTTTGAAGGGATGAGTTTGGCTGTTGCATCTTGATTCTTTTGAAGGGGATGAAGCTCATATTTGGACAATCAAACAGCTGGCAGCGATAGGCTGGGGCGCCTGTCAATCAAATGAATCTTCAGGGTTCAAAGCAAAAACCTATCCAAAAAAAACTCCACTTTTTCTTTCTCTTAGTTGCCCTTTTATTAGTGTGTTGGAAGCTGTGCTTTAATTGTTAAAGCAAATTACAGAAACACTAAAATGTGTTGAAAAGCTCCCAAACAGGACATTTGTAACATTTTGTTAAATACAGTCAGAGGTTTTGAGGTCTGAACTTCCAGCCAGGTCAGAAGTGATTTCAGGGCGGGCTTCATCAGTCGTGTGCAGCGTTGACTGCTTCATGGAGACATGGGATGAGATGGATAAAAGTAGATTTGGATGGTGGAGATAAGAGAGGCAGATAGATATGGTATGAATAGGTTGACATATGTAGGTGAAGGGAGAGAAATAGGTTGACAGTTGGCTGAGATAGGCTGAGGTAAGCAGAGATAAGAGGGGATAGGTGGAGGTATGCAGAGATAAAGTGGATGCAGATGTGGACTGGAATGAGGTTTGATGAATGAGGGAGCGAGTATATTGAGTATAAGGCGGAGTGACAGAGATGGGAGACAGAGTGAGAGACCTTCACACGAAGGGAGAGGGAGGGAGAAAAGTCCAGTCACAGCCAAGCCACTAATAACCCTCTCTCCATAACCCAACTCTGCCCTTCCATGTTAACATACTGTGAACTGAGCACAAGTGACAAAATCAATCCATCACAGCCGCCGGCCGACCGGCACAGAAAGGGACAGAGGCGCTAACAGAAATTGATGACATCCCCACTCGAATTTTACACCGTTTCGGCCACAGCGGCGATTGAAACAGACAGAGATTTATCGTCCAGCCGGGGACCGCGGCTATCCTTGATTGCCTCTTTTTTTCTCTCCCTTCTTTCTCAGCCGCAAAGCCCCCTTTTTTGCATATTTATTCCCAAGCTCATCAGGAGCGAGCGGACGCATCGGAGTGACAATCTTATTTCACCTTTTTTTTTTTTGGGGGGGGGGGTGTAAAAAGTGGGAGGTTACATCCTCCACGCTGGATGAAAGCAGGGACGCCCGTCCTGCTCTCCGTCCTTCTTCAGATGCAGCGACGCTCCTCTGTTTGATGCAATTTTAAAATCTGACTCCAAACATTAGATTTAATGAGACGGAGCGGCTCGTCACTGCAAACTGGGTTTGAACAGGACGGCCCAGCTTATAAAAAGACCTGTTTTTTAAAAACAAAAAAGATTATGATATCTTTGTCGCGTCCACGCAGTGCAGAACTTATTTTGACAAAATGAACTTGACCTTATGCCAATCAGAGTTTGAAGGATTTTAGTTTCTAGCTTGTCGAGTCTAAACAAACCATGAACGATCAGAGGAAAAGAAAAGAAGAAACATTGGAAAGTGACATCATTGATCTTCTTTACAGATTATTTTGATTTATATGATTTTATCGGCAGACATTGTGGTTTTCCAAGTTTGTATTGTCTGTTGACCCACACTGAGAGATGATGTTTCCCTGAAAACATATTCATATCCACACACTTTTGTGTTTGTTTGTGCATAAGAGAGTATTTTAAGTCAAACATGTACTACTGTGTTTGTAAGAGAAGGAACTATATGTGCATTTCAAATCTTCCTGCTTCTTAATTATGAGCCGCTGTGTCACTTACAAAAACATGCAGTAATGAATTTGAATGTTATTTTGTTATTAATCATGCAAAGAATCTCTTATGGCCTCTCAACTCTGATGATCTTCCACAGGCTGCTTTACTATGTGGAAAGATGAATAAAATAGTATCATATAAGACGTTATTTAGTCTTTCAGATGTTTTGATCAGCAAAAGTATAAATGTCTCACTGAAACTGTGTTAATGTGACGACATCTGATTCAGACTTGAACTGCAAACCAGGTTGACAAATTACCTTTTTGAAGATTACTCTTGTTTTTTCATTAAAAAGTGAGATAAATTAAATTTCCAGCATATTTATTAATGAGGAGGATGTCTGACGGGACACATTCACCCTGTCGTAGTCAGTGTGCTTAGAAACACCACTGCTGTTGACCGTAACTAATGATGTCATCAATTACTATTTTAAAATCAAGTAACACAATTAGTGAACTTTTTGTGGGCTTAAGAAGATACAGGAAGAGGAAGAGGACGAGGAAGAGGCCCTCAGGCACGCAACATAAAAATAATATAACTGAACATTAATAACAGAATTTAAAAGTATCACAAACATAATTTTCTAAGTAACTAATAACTTTCTGTGTGCAATAACCGGTAAAGTAACTCCATTTCTTTTGAGTAAACTAACGAGTCACATTAACTAATGACTAACCTGCACAGCACTGGTTGTAATGAGTCTGCCTGCGGAACGAAGCCCCACTGAGAAGAGGAGCGATCAGGGTGAGCAGGTTTGAATGCCGGTGGCCTGGTGGAAGCTGTGGTTTCCCCACATTCACCGGGTGATTGCAGCATTCAGGGCGCGTTGTTTCGGCTTAAAGGTGCTTTTATGCTCCGTGTTAAACGTAGGAAGGAACTCGGGGTAGCGGATGCTTTCACATGTTCCCAGCGAGGTCTGTGTGAGGAACAGCCTCGTGTCACGTCGCAATCACCGGCTGAGATCTGGAGCCCGCTCGCTCTTAAGTGTCTTTATTTGTGCGCCGCAAAAGGAGAAATGATGCCTGGCGCTCTTTATTGTGTTTGCGAGCTGTTTTCCTGCTACTGCCGAGCTCTGTACATAATCTTGTCTATTTGTCTGTGAGTGACTTTGTTGTCTGCAGCTGTCGTCTTGACTAGGATGTCTGGGTGGGGAGGGGGTGGGGGGAAGGAGGCTGTCAGGGTGGGGGCGACTCTCCCCGCTCAGTCATGCTGTGAAGGTTTTATGAGTACTTATGGAAAGTATAAATTTCATGGGCAGCGCCGAGCTGCAACCAAACGGTGCTTGACGGCGGTGTCACTGTAACGGCCGCAGCAGTTAGCCTGACAGCAAATTGATTAGAATAATTCAAATGTGATGAATAAGTTTCATCATGTAGCCACATAGTCCGGTGGGTGCGCCGCTCGCGAGGGCCGCCGTGGTTTATGATGGGACTGTGCACTGGAGAGAGACAACACATCAAGGATACGCATTACACCAAACATCTTTGTCGCAAATGGAAATGGCCCCACACACACTCACTGTGACAATCGTCATGAAAAAGTGGAGCAGTTAGGAGCCGGCTTCCCGTCGCAGCTCTTCTCTTTGGAATTTGTGTCCCGACTTTACAGTAAATGGGGACGATATCCAGCCTCTTTAGATGTGGTGGGAAATAGATCAGTAAATTACAGATGACAAAACATCACGGCAATCAAACCTGTCCCAGATATTACCAGACAAGAAGGTCAAAGGTCAAATATACAGTATGGTAACAGTCTTCTGTAAAAACTAAGTTTGCTGTTGTGCAGAAAACTAATATTACCGTTTTTTAAAACAAAAGCCAATCTGTGTCAACATGTAAATAGTTTAACTGTCATGTCTCAGGGTTGATTCACATGTTGTTTAACTCTGATCAGTCTACTCAGTTTCAACTACAGACCTTAGACAGTGCCTTCAGCAGCAATACCAGAGAGTGCCACTAGAGGTCGGCTCCAAAAAGCCTCCGGCTCCATAGACTCCCATTCAACTTCTCTCATCAAATCCAAAGTGAATAAAATGTGTCCATCAGTTATCTCGGTGTTGTTAGCTAAAGTCACTCCTTCTTATTAGTTTTCTGGAGGTCCATCTGAAAATAATCCCTCATTCATTAGAAAAGAAGATTCAAGAAGACCTGTTTTGGGGGGCATGTCTGTTTGATTGACAGGCCTGCGGTGCAGTCAGGTTACAGCTATCGGTGGGCGGGACGTAGTATCGTCAGGTTTCCGATCAGATCGGTCAGATCCACCGCTGGCTCCTCCCCCAGCTCGTCCAAATATGGTCACTTCCTGCTCCAAACCGCTCCGAACTAGTAAAGATGGTGACTGACAGAATCTGAACTGGAGGATTCATAACGTTCACAAACCAACGATGACATCACTGCTGGTTGATGACATCACTGCTGGTTGATGACATCACTGATGGTTGATGACATCACTGATGGATGCCACTTGGTTTCAACAGACCCAGAGCTGCTGTGATCCGGTCCTGAGCTGACGAAAGACAAAGTAGTGACTTTAGATTTTGGCATTGAAATATAAAATCTGAAATTTAGATGTAATGAAAAGCGACATGTATTAAAAAGTTACATATTAGCCCCCCAAAAAAGACTATTAATCACAGGTTAGCTAGTCAACATGCACGTACACTGGTTGCAGCCGCTGCAGAGCGTGAGGCAGGTCAGGAAGAGCGACAATCTTATTAGAGCGCAAACTTTATGAAAAACATGCTCAAACCTCCACCTCCACATTACAGCGGCAGAGATATGAAACAGAAAACTACTGTATGGAATCTATGAGCTAAACAAATCAAAGAAAGTAGACTGAGGACAAAAAGGTCACCGAAAAACACATTTGAGGTTGAAAAAGACTAAAATAATAAAGCTGTACGTCTGTGGTCCAAACATAAAAAGACATGAACGTGTAACATTTGGTCTTTAATGACAGTTTGGATTTTTTTTTTTTTTTTATGTCTGTGTTTTATTGACAATATATATGTATATACATGTATATACATTTTCTGTAGTTCCAATAGAGCTGTTTTGTGTATATGTGTTTCAATGCCAAATTTAATTTTCAATGCCACAATCTAAAGTCACTTTTCCTGGCTGGCTCCATATTTTCAGAACCTTTGAAGTTTTTATGAATGCGTTCATGAACAGTCAATCAAAATTCTGACACAATGTCACCGCTGTACACTTTATTCAAGGTGCTTCAAAACATTTATGTAAATGAATTAGCATAACCGTTACCATCAATTACTAGTCTTGTAAAAGCTTGTGAAAAAAACATTACTGTCTAAAGAGCAAGAGGACACACATTTGAATTATTTGATTTAGTCATTAAATGCAGCGTGAGAGTTTTAATATGATAAACTGACAAGTAGGAGACGACTTAAAAGAAGTCAGATAGAATGTAGGATCATGTATGTTGAGCACCACTGAGTCAACTGTATTCACTTGTATTAATACTCTATATGTGCAGTCTAAACTTGTTGCATTACTTTTCTGAACAGCAGCAGTGTGTGATAAAAGTGATGATAAAAGTTAGGGGAAAAAACATCAAGTATTTGCAGGGCTCATATGAGGAGCAACGATTTAAGGGTATTTTAAACAATCATTACCAAAACATTTCTGCCGGGTTGGTTCACTCATGGTTGAGGTTTAAGGCAATGAAGATCATTCTGGTCTAACTCTGTCTGAAGACCTTTTCCTGTCCATCATCTCCCATCTTTCTCTCTGTTATTGTCCAATAAAGGCACAAATGTCCCGCCCACCGATAGCTGTAACCTGACTGCACCACAGGCCTGTCAATCAAACAGACACGCCCCCAAAAACAGGTCTTCTTGAATCTTCTTTTCTAATGAATGAGGGATTATTTTCAGATGGACCTCCAGAAAACTAATAAGAAGGAGTGACTTTAGCTAACAACACCGAGATAACTGATGGACACATTTTATTCACTTTGGATTTGATGAGAGAAGTTGAATGGGAGTCTATGGAGCCGGAGGCTTTTTGGAGCCGACCTCTAGTGGCACTCGCTGGTATTGCAGTATTTGCATCGACCTCGTTTTTCAGATGTGGAAGCGACAAACACTTTCACATACAGACTATGTTCCTGACACAGAAACAACACCTTGAGTACTTCTTAGTGAATTAAAAACAGAAGTGAGCAGGACAGAAATGTAACGTACTGATGAGTTGTGGTCAGGTTATTAACATTTGGTCAGTCACTGAGAACAGTGGATCTCCTGTGAGTTGGACCACATCTCATCTCAGGACATAAAATCTGACAAGGCAGCAGGTGTTGCCTTGAGTTTGTCTGATAAATTGTTGAACATTGTTCCACAAGAAAGAAAGAAAGAAAGAAGAAACAGTGAAAGTGCATCAGAAAATGAATAATTCGACCGGCTTCAACCTCCACATCTTAAAAACAGCTTTCTACTAATCCCTCAGTGGTGTTGTTGAAGGCCACACCGGCTCCACTAAAGACTTCACATCTACATGGTCACGTGTCTGTCTGAGAGTTGTTATCACTGTGGCTCAAGAGACGCATTTGCAGCAACTTTTCAAATAATAATCAGTGACATTTTCTTATGAATAAATGTCAGTGTTGCTGCTGTTCTGTCACTGATTGCTAGAACACAGCGGGGAGTCAACCTATAGCCAGTTCATGAAAGCTTTTACATCTGCTGGTAAAAACAACTGGTGTCGGCGAGGTCTCTCCTGACAAGAGGAAAAAACAATCACTGAAAATCACAGAAAACTCTGATGTGTTCGGAGTTTATTTGGAATTAATGTAAAAGGAGACAAAGTTAGTTATTCAGGAACTTTACCTCTTAAATTATTTTAAATCATTATTATTTAATAGTTTATTTAATTGGTTTACTCCTCATTTTGTAGCATATGATGTGATACCTGATAGTGATTGTAATGAAAGATAAAGATAAATTACTACTTACGTGTTACCAGCGTGAACGATAAAGTTGCTTTGATTTTAAACTAATTTGATTTTCGGTTGTTGAGACAGGACGGTGATTCAAAACCTTTTAAAGGCCTCGTAAAATGGAGCAGTGTCGACTTATGATGCTTAGTGCTGTCAAAGATCACCAAAAAGTGTCAATGGCTCACAGTTTAAATTGAACAATTGTTACAAGTTCAACTGTTCAATAATTAAGAGAAAAAAAAGGTAAAAGTGAAAAAAATATATATTTCCAATTTGTAGAAGAATTTATTTTCTTCTGTTTCAGAGTAAATGTTTCAAGAAGAATATAAAATACTCTACTTTCACTAATAATTTGTGTCTGATGTGTTTTTTCCACAAAAAAATATTCAACTAGCCAGTAAAAATCTTAAAAATGACAGAATCAATGAATTCCAAATATACATTTCATTTCTTAAGTTTAACTGTTGTACACACGATGTCTCACCTCACTGTTTGTGCTCTGGAGCGTTCAGGTTTCCACCTCACACTTGTATTAGTTCAGTTGGACCAGGATTAGGTTCATTTAGTATTTGTGATGTCACAAATAATGATCATAATGCCCCTTAAATTCAGATATCCAGTGAGCACAGATAATCTGAAAGTGAAAACAGTTTTAAAGTCTGAACATCCATCATCCTGCAGAGTGAAGCTCCAAAGAAGAATCCTGTTTTTGAGTGGAGGGTAACTTTAGAGTTGCTCATTAATGCTGATAAAAGTAAATGAAAAATGTCTGTGTCTGATTGGCTGTTGAACGCTACACACACATACTTTCTCACACACACACACACACACACACACACACACACACACACACACACACACACACACACACACACACACACACACACACACACACACACACACACACACACACACACACACACACACACACACACACACACACACACACACACACACACACACACACACACACACACACACACACACACACACACACACACACACACACACACACACACACACACACACACACACACACACACACACACACACACACACACACACACATACTCACACACATACTCACACACCCACATCATCACACCCACATACTCACACACACACACACACACACACACACGCACATACTCACACATACACACACCCACATACACACCCACATCATCACACACACATACACACACACACACACACATACTCACACACATATACACACCCACATACACACCCACATCATCACACACACACACACACACATACACACATACCCACATACACACCCAAATCATCACACACACATACTCACACACACACACACACATACTCACACATTTTTCCCCAACGCCACTCAAAAGCAACAGCTCACCGTCACACGCATCTGCATCCCGTGCAATTTGTCACTGCCACATATCATGACACCATTGGCTGTTGCCAGGCAACCTGCATGTCTCACAGACTATTTCCCATGATAAATTAGCTGGGCTGTTACTATGCCAACAGAATTTGTTACTTAATTAAACTGATTCAGATCGCAGTTGGCTGGAGGGGGGGGGGGGTAGAGGGTCTGGGGGGGGGGGGCATGGAGCACACACACACACACACACACACACACACACACACACACACACACACACACACACACACACACACACACACACATGCAGAGGCCGAGGAAGTGTGATGAGACAGTGAATTCACAGAGGAGTGACTGTTATTAGATGGGCTGAGATATTGAAATGGTCTGACTGCAGAGGAGGGCAACGGAAAAAGAAAGTCAAAAAATAACAGGACCCATCTGGAATTAGCAGCTCGGCATCTTCAGAGATAATTCATTTCTTTTCTCTCTTCTCTTAAGAGAAACGTGCTTTTCTGCGACAAAATCTGCTCTTTAAAAAAAAGAAAAAGAAAAAGCGATTCTCCTTTTATTTAAATGAGCTGCCGGCAGGTCAGGCTGCTCAGGTGGCGTGAAACTGTGGTTCAACATTAGAAATCTGCTCCCGAGACAAACACGGCCTTTCACTTCATGTGGCTGAAGACAAAGGTCACACGTGATTCATAACTCCACGATCTGTCAAAGAATAACCGCCGATGACCTCCTTATTCCAGACGGAAGCCGCCTCGGCTGCTGCAGAAACAGTCCGGGCAATTGCATTGTGCGTCGTCGTATTTTGCTGCCACTGGTCTATGACCGCTAAGGGAAGAAAAGAAAGAATGGCAGAACAATTTGGGGGGGGGGGGGGGGGCGGCGGCGAGCATGTAATCTCCTAATTTGGAGCATCACAGCGTCCGATCCGCGTTCGCTCGCCACGTTCTCTCAGCCTCACCTACACCGGTAGGCATGCTCTTATTTCCATAACTTCCTGACAAAACCATTTTGTCCTGCCTGATTGGGCCTATTTGCATCGGACACCTCTTCTGCATATAGATTGATGGGTTTAATCAGCGAATCAGGGAGAGTGCTCAGACATCAATCACTGTCACGCCACTCTGTCTCAGCAGTAGTAGTGGTTCTTTTTTTCTGGTCAGTCTCTGGTTCTCGTTCTCCTGATGTTCCTCTCACATTCATCAGGGGAAGCTGGAGAGCCTCAGAGGGTGTCGAGAAGGGAGACGGGGGAGTCTTCCTCCCTCATCATCCTCCTCCCTCATCCTCCTCCTCCCTCATCATCCTCCTCCCATTTGTTACAGACGCTGAATGTGGGCGTTGATGCTGGTCTTTGTAGGACAAACAGAAAGAAATGTGAACATGGTGATGGAATAACCAAACGACCAGAAAGCCTGGATTTTATTCTTAATCTTATTATTTATTTTATTATATGTATTTATTCATTCGTCCATATTGTCAAATTTGGTTGTCGTCTTCAAGACGTTTGACGACTGATCTTCTCTATTTCAGGGATGTTTGAGGTGCTCATTCACATCTGCCGAGATTACAGGAAGATTTTTATTTTTCGTGGAGATTTTATAACATTTTCGTTCTGAATGTCTCTTTTTTTATTCCATTTCTGTGTTTCTTTCATGTGACCGAGGAGAGAAGATCCGGACTGTGTGACTGGGACAACTTCCAAACAGCAGGATGTCCACAGGTTCAGATAAATCAAATGGAATATGGTAAAATACCATAAGACTCATAATCAAATAATGTCCGTTATGAAATAATAGCAAGTCCTAAATAAAGCACACTGACTCAAATGTCAAAGCCAGACTAGTTGATCAATTTAAACCGTTTGATTTCACTATATTTTACCTCTATAACTGTATTTAATCAAATGCAGCATATTGGTATATTTAATCAACAGCAGATGGCAGGGTGGGGGAGCGGTCTCTTATATTTGATGTTTTTCTATGCAAAATCTTCATGCAACCAGTAACTACAGCTTTTAGTGGGAAAAAAAGGACATCATTTCCCTCTGAGATGTGGGGCAGTCAAAGTATAACACATCTGTGTTATCTATATCCCATGTATATGCAGCAGACAGGCTGTGTGAGCTATGGGGCTACTTGTCTGGAGGTGTGTGTGTGTGTGTGTGTGTGTGTGTGTGTGTGTGTGTGTGTGTGTGTGTGTGTGTGTGTGTGTGTGTGTGTGTGTGTGTGTGTGTGTGTGTGTGTGTGTGTGTGTGTGTGTGTGTGTGTGCGCAGATGCAGGAATATGGAACGTACCAATGAGCTGGTTGACAGCGGGGCCCGGGGGACAGCAGGCCGGCCCGGAGCCGCCCGCACCACAACCATCCACATCACTGGGACGAGGGAGCTGATTAACAAGCACTCCGATGGAGACGGATGTGTCTGGACTGTCCGGACGCCTCGGCCGACTACAGTGCATGCTGGGTAGATGTGATGCTGTCGGGTTCAAATCAGGCCTGTGCCCAATTCACATGATGTCACGGCCTCTGTAGCATGTTTCTGTTTCTGTCCGACGGGATGGCAGAAATCCTTCATACGTTTTGAAGCAGATATTCAGCTTCATTTTTGTGAATTAAGGTGCCGAGCAGAAATAAACAACACAGCGAAAGCTCCTGGTGCAATTCATTTATGTAATGCTCCAAACATCACTGATGTTGTGGTGTTAATAAATAAACTGCATCAGGAGCTTTGAGTGGGAATAATTTAGTTATTAATAATTCATTCATTCAAATCTACTTTGTGTAAACTTCTTTAAGTTTAAGCTTTTGTGGTTTTACACAGCTGCTAGATTACTAAACCAGATGAGTAGCTGAAAAAGCTTTTGAATTGTTTCCCCTTTTTATGTAATTTAATTACAATTCATTTGTATTTAACCAGACTGTCTGATGCACTTCAAATTCGATAGACAGTATCTCATTTTAAATGTTGATGTAAATAAGATTAAATACGTTGAACATCCACCGAACCTGTCTGTGGCAGAGGTGCAAGTTCACCTCCGGTCCACCGTCTCGGAGCAGCTGACTTCATGTTGAGCCACAAAAATGGCAACTTTGGCATTCGCCTGAAAAAAGCGTCCTGCACTGCACCAACATGCCAACGACAAGCTTTGTGCTGGTACGAAAATAGGACCCTGGTTTTCTAAATTATGAATTGCTTTGAAAAACATATTCCCACTAAATGAATAAAGGATATCTTCGGCCAAAGTTTACGCTTGTACAAAAGACACATTGTGTGGATGTTAGGTTAGGTTAGGTAGTTACTTTATTAACGTGATAACTCCCTTTAATTTATCATTTCACCTTCAATGAGCAGATTTCTGCATCTGAATCCAGTGAAACAACCTGAAAAGTCAAAATCATTCCTTATGAGCCAAAATACAAAAAAACTCTGGAACCAGTTGAACATGAGAACTGAACTATGTGGTCTAAATTAAAAATAAATATATGACATATAACATGTATGGTAGCTGACATTTTGTAAGTAGTTAATTAGTAAGTTATTCTGAGTATTTGTGGGCTGGTTGCAGGTTGTAATCTTCAGTCCAGTTCCTGTTTCCATCCTCCATCCCGTCTGGTTTGAGCTGGTCTCCCTTTACTTTCCCTCCTAAAACACCACGTCTGTGGTTTTATGCCTGAAATAATCGTGTCCCTTTTTAAATGGTCGTCTCTCAGCTCAGCGCCGGCCCGACCTGGGCCGAGCCGTGCCGTGCCGTGCCGTGCCGTGCCGGGCTGAGCCGTGCCGGGCCGAGCCGTGCCGTGCCGTGCCGGGCCGGGCCGGGCTGAGCTGTGCCGGGCCGGGCGGTGAGAAGTGACGTCCATGTTCTGCAAGTGTCTCACGATGTGCACACAGCTTACAAGACATCCGCTGCACACAAGTAGCAGTAAGAGATTTAACAAAAGCTGCTGTGTGCCAGCTTTTTACAGTCCACACATTTAGCTAGCATCATGTCATGTGGAATCTGAGCTGCAACACTGTCCACACACACACACACACACACACACACACACACACACACACACACACACACACACACACACACACACACACACACACACACACACACACACACACACACACACACACACACACACACACACACACACACATTTTTTGAGAAACAAAACCTGGCATTTGAGCATGGAGCTCCATAAATGATGGAGATTTGCAAATGGATGCTGCTCCCTCCTCCCAGTCAGCCCTCCTCACATCCTCAGGCCTGCCGCTGAATTATGGAGGCAAACACTTTTCCTTTGAAAATATATATCAATCAAACATTCATGGATGAGGAGGTCTCCAGACAATGGCACTGAGAAACCAACCCCACAATACACCCTGTGTGGGTGTGTGTGTGCGTGAGTGTGTACAGACACACTGGTTTGCCAATTAGAGCAGAAGCTGACCATCCTGTAAATATTTAAATGGGAATCACATTTCGTATACATGAAGCAGTAACGCAACCGAGCGTGCGGCCGAACTCTGCGCAGGTCGTGGACTTTGTCCTTTTCGCACCGCTCGAATACAAACTGGACGAGTCGACTTAGGAGACCTGCAGCTGCAGGACGATGACTGGACAGGTGGACTTCAATGGAAACATGCCTGACAGTCAAGACAGGTCATTATTCATTATCTTGATCATTTCATATTAAGAACCGGATGAGAGTTTTAGAAAAAGTTTGTCAGGGTATAAAAGGTCGGAGCTACAGGAGACCTCCTGTAGTCCAACAGAAACTCTTCCTGTGGTGTCACTGACTAATGTGTCCTCCAGCTGCCGATGTATTTTTAAGATGGTGCACTTTAAACCGAAGCTCACTTTATTTCTGTCTTCATTCGACACAAAAAATCTGCATTGTATGAAAATGAAATCGTCTGTATTTGCATCACATGTTGTGAGGAAATATAGCTGATGCAGAGAATATGGAGAAAACAAGAGGGAAACAGGTGTGTGTGTGTGTGTGTGTGTGTGTGTGTGTGTGTGTGTGTGTGTGTGTGTGTGTGTGTGTGTGTGTGTGTGTGTGTGTGTGTGTGTGTGTGTGTGTGTGTGTGTGTGTGTGTGTGTGTGTGTGTGTGTGTGTGTGTGTGTGTGTGTGTGTGTGTGTGTGTGTGTGTGTGTGTGTGTGTGTGTGTGTGTGTGTGTGTGTGTGGTTAGTGAGGCCGCAGGCTTGATGCGTATCAGTGGTGCTGTTGGCTAACGTCCTCTTTGTGGTATTAGCAGGTGAGAAAATAGTTATGACTTGTGTGTGTGTGTGTGTGTGTGTGTGTGTGTGTGTGTGTGTGTGTGTGTGTGTGTGTGTGTGTGTGTGTGTGTGTGTGTGTGTGTGTGTGTGTGTGTGTGTGTGGAAATGTTAGGTACTGATTAGGGTTTACATTGCTGAGTGGGTGGTTATTTAAGTGGGCCCCATGGTGTGAAAGCAAATCTGATGATTGCGGCGAGAGCGAGCCGGTGATGATGTTTTCGAAACGTCAGTTGAGATAAACATTTTTAAAAAAAACAGGGTGAAAGAGTAAAGAGTCGGTTTAACAAGAGCAGCGAAAAAAAAGAAGAAAAAAAAAAAGGTGTCAAGCTCTGAAGTGACTCTCACCACAGATGTTACCGTTGGAGGAGTAAGTGGAGCGTCATCAGTCAGTGACCTGTTTAAGGTCACGGACGGTAATACAGGATGTGTGCAGTGAAATGTGTTCAGATTCATTTTGAGAGGTCCTCGGACCACGAGTTTGGAAACCGAACGTGAAACTCGGTGTTGCTGAAGTTGAAACTGTGCAACCGTGCATTAGTGCTTCATCTAAACAGGCTTCTGAGAACAGGATCACGTTGTGACCGTCTGCTGTCAGTCACTACAGTCCCAGTGAACATGATTTAGTGGATTCATACACTTGATCTGTTTGATTGTTGTTTGCATCATGATTTCATTTTAGCTGAACACACCAGTTTTCACTATTTTGCACAGATATCTATGCTGCAGTCGAGATGACATCATTCCCTCAGTACACTAACAAATAGTGCTCTTCCATGTCAGGACTCTTACTGTGTAGTTGTGAAAACATCAACTGACAAAATATCTACAGCTTCAATTATTTACCCAGAAATCAATCAACTGATCAAACTTTATTTACAAGCTCTTTTCATACATTTTGTTGCAGTTCAAAGTGCTTCCCAGATGATTGACAAGCCAATACTGAGACAGACAGTTGTAGCCCAGAAAAATAAAATACATTCGAGAACAATTTAAAAACAAATTAAAAGGATAAAATAGACGATCGAGATAATAGAAACGTAGAATATAGAGTGAGATAAGAACTAGAAACTAAAAACAGGAATAAATATGAGAACAATTAAATTCATTGAGAAGATAAAAGTTAGAGTTACAGAAGCAGAATAGGTCAGAGTATAATATATATATATATATATATATATATATATATATATATATATATATATAGTAACTTGTGTGTTTTGGTTCTGATTCTTCTGTCCAGCAGCAGCAGTGCAAAATAAACTCTTTATGTTCAGGAACAGCTGCAGCTTCCTCAGACACCTTTAATTAGAAAATGATTCTTAGGTTGTCTCAGTGTCTCTAATCATCTGCTGCAGGACAATAATAAATAATAAAAAGTGCATTTATTTGTTTATGACATGTCTGTATATTTTGCGTCATGTCCTTCTTTTTCCTCCAACGAGGTAAACAGATGTGGGAGAACGATGCAGGTATCTGATTGGTCGATGTCTGCAGATGCAGTCTGAGATGAAGCACCGCAGCACAGAAAACAATCACATCCGTGTTAATACGAACCATCTCCCAGCAACGGGCCACGATGGGTTATGAAAGGTTGCTGCTCCAGCCGCCGCATACATGGACGTTTAAGGATCCAGAGTTGTTTGACATGCATCCAGTTTGGTCCAAAGATGAGCAGTAGCCAACAGGATTATGTCAACGATCGACTGAATCCTACTTCTGCCCAGAGAGAAGTTGACTTCCTGAGCCGCTCTCAAAAGCCATTCACACCTCCTGCGTGGGGAAGGTTTCTGTACCCGGCCTTTGTTTCCTGTGAGGAGTGTCAGAGTATTTGTGATTGCTCGTCCTTGCCCTTGAGCATGAATAGCCGTTGGCTTGATTACTCCAGAAGACTTCAATTCAGTGGCTTCCGCTGTTGTTTTTTACTCAAACTTCGAAGCGCAACGACATCCGGACTCACGGTCATCGTTTCTGTGGCTCGTTACGACTGACGAGCAGCAGAAGAAGAAAAGAAGACCGTATCAAAGAGCACTCTTCCCTCCATCCTCCTCAGCCAAGGTTTCTGGGGTGTGTGCGTGTGTGTGTGTGTGTGTGTGTGCGTGTGTGTGTGTGTGTGTGTGTGTGTGCGTGCGTGTGTGTGTGTGTGTGTGTGTGTGCGTGTGTGCGTGTGTGTGTGTGTGTGTGTGTGTGTGTGTGTGTGTGTGTGTGTGTGTGTGTGTGTGTGTGTGTGTGTGTGTGTGTGTGTGTGTGTGTGTGTGTGTGTGTGTGTGCAGCTTTCCTCATGAATCTGTTCTCCTCAGTCTCATCTCTGCCAGAAGCATCTGAATCTGATGAATGTCTCTTGACGACGGTTCAGATCTTAGAGTCAGAGGACCAAAGTGTTGAAGTAAAAGGATGTTTCAGGCATCATAATTACAAAACATGTCGGTCAGTGATTGACCAACAAAAGGCAGCAACCACCCAACATCCAACCTCTGATGGGAACCAGGTTGTTCTGCATATTTAAGACCAGCGTTGAGTGAGAGTATGAGAATCTTTCCAATCAATCAATCTGCAATCAATCAGGCAATAATCAATCAATAATCAATCAATCAATAATTACTCAATAATTACTCAATAATCAATCAATAATCAATCAATCAATAATTACTCAATAATTACTCAATAATCAATCAATAATCAATCAATCAATAATTACTCAATAATTACTCAATAATCAATCAATCTGCAATCAATCGCTGTAATTTGACTTTTTGTTGGTCAAGCTGTCACTCTCAATATTGCAGTGCTTGTTTGTTCCCTCTGAACCAGATCACTGAGTATGTGATGAAACACGTGCCCCCCCCACCCCCTCTCCCTCTCCCTCCCCCTCCCCTCCATCCCTCCACCCCTCCACCCCACCCAACATCCTCACACTTCACCTGTTGTACCTGCTAATGAGACGAGCGTGCTGCCCTCTCCTCCTGAAATCCAACACTCCCCCTTCAATGTAAGCATCAGGTGCAAATAACAGCAGTGGTGACAATCACACACACACACACACACACACACACACACACACACACACACACACACACACACACACACACACACACACACACACACACACACACACAGTCAGAGAGGCAGGAACGTGGAGCTCAGACCTGATAGGATGACACTGTTGTTGTGTGTTTCGGTGCATCACACCTTTAGTGAGAGTTAATAACATACGGAGAAGAGGAGTGACAATTAGCGTCGTCTATAAATACATGTTTAGGAAAAGAAGTGCTAACACGCTACGACGAAGCTCTGATCAGGTTCCTATCGCGGTGAAGGTGGTCGAGTAGACCTGCTTTGTGTATCGTTTCTTTTTCCTCTCTTCCTGCCCTCCTCCCCCACCACACACACACACACACACACACACACACACACACACACACACACACACACACACACACACACACACACACACACACACACACACACACACCATCAGATCCCTTCTGCAGTAAAACAGTGACTAAAGCTTAGTGTAGCAGATGTCTGCAGTGTTTCACTGAATTATTATTATTATTATTATTATTAATAAACTGAATTTACATCATCCTGTAAATATTTCAGTCCTTGTGTTCGTGCTGGAGAGTAAACTCTCTCAGACTCGCTGCCACTCTATTAATGAATATTGAGGCAACATGTTCCTGGGGGTGAGGTGGGGTGAGGTGGGGTGAGGTGGGGTGAGGTGAGGTGGGGTGAGGTGAGGTGGGGTGAGGTGGGGTGAGGTGAGGTGAGGTGAGGTGGGGTGAGGTGGGGTGGGGTGAGGTGAGGGTGGGGTGAGGTGGGGTGAGGTGAGGTGAGGTGAGGTGGGGTGGGGTGAGGTGGGGTGGGGTGAGGTGAGGTGGGGTGGGGTGAGGTGAGGTGGGGTGAGGTGGGGTGGGGTGAGGTGAGGTGGGGTGAGGTGGGGTGAGGTGAGGTGAGGTGGGGTGGGGTGGGGTGAGGTGGGGTGAGGTGAGGTGAGGTGAGGTGAGGTGAGGTGAGGTGAGGGTGAGGTGGGGTGAGGTGAGGTGAGGTGAGGTGAGGTGAGGTGAGGTGGGGTGGGGTGAGGTGAGGTGAGGTGGGGTGGGGTGGGGTGTGGTGGGGTGGGGTGGGGTGGGGTGGGGTGGGGGTGGGGTGGGGTGGGGTGAGGTGGGGTGAGGTGAGGTGAGGTGAGGTGAGGTGAGGTGAGGTGAGGTGAGGTGAGGTGAGGTGAGGTGGGGTGAGGTGAGGTGGGGTGAGGTGGGGTGAGGTGAGGTGAGGTGGGGTGGGGTGGGGTGGGGTGGGGTGAGGGGGGTGGGGTGGGGTGGGGTGGGGTGGGGTGGGGTGAGGTGAGGTGGGGTGGGGTGAGGTGAGGTGAGGTGAGGTGGGGTGAGGTGAGGTGAGGTGGGGTGGGGTGGGGTGAGGTGGGGTGGGGTGGGGTGGGGGTGGGGTGGGGTGAGGTGAGGTGAGGTGAGGTGAGGTGGGGTGGGGGTGAGGTGGGGTGGGGTGGGGTGGGGTGGGGTGGGGTGAGGTGAGGTGGGGTGGGGTGAGGTGGGGTGAGGTGGGGTGGGGTGGGGTGGGGTGAGGTGAGGTGAGGTGAGGTGAGGTGGGGTGAGGTGGGGTGAGGTGAGGTGAGGTGAGGTGAGGTGGGGTGGGTGGGGTGGGGTGGGGGTGAGGTGGGGTGGGGTGAGGTGAGGTGAGGTGGGGTGGGGTGAGGTCTCTGTAGTTGATTCCCTTCATTGTTTTAATGATCAGAGATGTTGAGAAATGATGAATCTCCAGAAGAAGGGTTAGTGAGGATGAGTGACAGGATGAATCCAGCTGTTCAGGTTTACAGCTGTGTTGTTTTGCCGGTGTTTGCCTACAACTGTGCAAAACTAAAACGGCAAAGATGGTAAACAAACCTCGTTGCCATAGTTACAGTGTTGCCGTGACGAAGCGCCGTCACTGTTTGTTCTTCAAGCGAGGAAATAAAATGTTCGTCGTTCTCTGATTCGGTTAAAATTCATCGACGTGTTTTGGAAGAAGAGCGAATAAAAAGCAAAGGAGTCGTCACGTGTCAAAAGATGTATGAACCGATTCATAAAATCAACTTAAAGCCTCATTATGATCAGCTGATATTTGCGCTGTCAAAGTAACTGAATTACACGTTGATAAAAACTCAACACTTCCCGTATTATTTCAAATTAAAAGCCCTCATCTTTAATTAAAAAGAAACACCTCATTTCTTAAAAAGGCTTTTATTGTGAAACATTTGCAGAAACGTGTTGTGACTGACAATCACACATTAGAAGAGTGAACCGGGACAACCATTAAAAATAACAGGACTGTACTGTTGACTTTATTCAATTAATGATGTAAATGTGTATGTTTAACTTGCCAACGTAGGAACAGAGGTTTCACCTCGTGTACTCCGGTGCGTCAACAAATAACACGACACCCTGCTTGTTGATAACAATTAGCATTTAGTGTTCAACCGTTAATTCTTCACTTCAAGGAATACCGTTTGAAATGATGAGCAGATACGTTCATGGCCGTCGTAGTTGTATTTCATTTCACAGCCCACGCGACTCATCTGCAGTTATTGGCTGCAAACGCGTAACACAACCAAGCTGCTGTTTATCCAGTGTGACGATGAGGCATCTGGAAATAACGCATATGAGCAGCATCAGAAAAAAGCCTCGTCAAGAGTCACTGAGTAGTTGTGATGTTGACCTTATTTTGGGGGTTATTTTAATACAACTCTTATCTGATGCTTTTATTTTGTAAATATTACTGACCTCTGCACACACACACACACACACACACACACACACACACACACACACACACACACACACACACACACACACACACACACACACACACACACACACACACACACACACACACACACACACACACAGGCAGCTCCTGTGAGTGCAGATTATTCTATCAATGTCAAACTTCAATGACGCTTGTCATCTGATAAGGTTTGGTTTTAATAAATGAGGGAGCAGCCAGGCTGAATGCAGCAGTTTAACCCCTGTGGGTTCGGAGCAGCACGCCGGTGGACCCACAAGTCCTTCATCACAAGCACCACCGTCCTCACAAGCACCACCGTCCTCACAAGCACCACCGTCCTCACAAACACCACCGTCATCACAAGCACCACCGTCCTCACAAGCACCACCGTCCTCACAAACACCACCGTCATCACAAACACCACCGTCCTCACAAACACCACCGTCCTCACAAACACCACCGTCCTCACAAACACCACCGTCCTCACAAACACCACCGTCCTCACAAACACCACCGTCCTCACAAACACCACCGTCCTCACAGTTCACATCAGTCACAGCAGCTCGGAGCTTCATGACTCGGCTGCAGCTGCTGGTCGCGGTTTAAAGGTGAACGGCGGTCCTGACGAGTCCAAAAACAGCTGAAGAAAAACATGAAACTCACTTCTCCTTAACAAGTTGAAGTCAGACTGAATTATAAGGACTACGTTTTAACCCCAAAGCAGATTGTTTTCCAAGATCAGCAACAATCACAAGACAAAGGAATAAAACCACTCACTGTTTCTAAAAGAGTTCGTAGCTTCAGGTTTGTAAAATGGTTCTGATCCAGAAGTGCCTTCAGCTGCAATACCAGCGAGTGCCACTAGAGGTCGGCTCCAAAAAGCCTCCGGCTCCATAGACTCCCATTCAACTTCTGTCATCAAATCCAAAGTGAATAAAATGTGTCCATCAGTTCTCTCGGTGTTGTTAGCTAAAGTCACTCCTTCTTCTTAGTTTTCTGGAGGTCCATCTGAAAATAATCCCTCATTCATTAGAAAAGAAGATTCAAGAAGACCTGTTTTTGGGGGCGTGTCTGTTTGATTGACAGGCCTGTGGTGCAGTCAGGTTACAGCTATCGGTGGGCGGGACGTAGTATCGTCAGGTTTCCGATCAGATCGGTCGGATCCACCTCTGGCTCCTCCTCCAGCTCGTCCAAATATGGTCACTTCCTGCTCCGAACTAGCAAAGATGGTGACGGACAGAATCTGAACTGGAGGATTCATAACGTTCACAAACCAACGATGACATCACTGATGGATGATGACACCACTGATGGTTGATGACATCACTGATAGTTGCTGATTGATTAAAACCTGCTTTATATGTCCCTTTTCTGAACATAATTATTAGTACTTAAATAAAGGTGAGAACCAGTTTTTTGAACTTCATGCTGTCCTCTAATGTATAATAATAAAGTATGTTTTTGTCCGACAGCGCTGGTGACAGCAGACAGAAACGATCAGCTTGTTTCAGTAACAGTCGGTCTCTTGTTTGAGTCTTCAATATTAGGTTTTTGATGGTCTGTCTAATGTCCTCTTTGTTTATTAAGGCTTCACAGACGACCTTTTCTTTCTCCTGGTGCTCAAACTGCTTCTTTTAACCTGCGTATTGTGACCATGAAAACAGTTTTCTCTTTTTCTTGTCTCTCTCTGCTCTGTATAATGATTATTGAGGCCTGCGAGCTGCTGGAATTTAATTTCTCCACATAAATCTCCACAATAGGAAAAGGAAATTAAAGTTGCCATTACTGTCGGCAGTATTATCGTATCCTCACTTAACCTGCCATTCAGGAGGAATGAAACATTTATACTGCAGCCCTGTGTATCATCTCTGATCTCAGTGTGTGTGTGTGTGTGTGTGTGTGTGTGTGTGTGTGTGTGTGTGTGTGTGTGTGTGTGTGTGTGTGTGTGTGTGTGTGTGTGAGAGCGATATTGATATTTGAGAAGTTAAAATTTCAGCCAACCGCATTACGTTCACACCTTTGTAGAAATCACTTCGTACCGCACGCGTTCACCTGAAGAGATTGTTTTTCACAAGTTGTCCTGCAGTTTGGAGGCTTTTTCTTTCTTTTGTTTCCTCGTCTATCGTTCCCACCAGCTAATCTCCTCGGTTATCCAGGGCTAACACACACACACACACACACACACACACACACACACACACACACACACACACACACACACACACACACACACACACACACACACACACACACACACACACACACACACACACACACACACACACACACACACACACACACACCAAAAGGGGAGAAAAAAAAAATCAATTATGCTGGCCCTGACCAGGAGTGTCTCATTATTTCATAGGCAATAACCTGAATGATAGAGTAATAAAGAGCAATTTATTTGGAGAGGGAGGTGGAGGAGGGGCGGGGGGTGAGGGGGATGAGGGGGTGAGGGGGGTGGAGAAGATGGATGTGTTCAGATCGACAGATCTAATTAGCCTCATCCAAGCTGCGGCTAGCCGCTCTGCTCAGGCTAATCCTGGGCTACAGCTAATGACCAGCAATCCACACCTCCTCCTCCTCCTCCTCTTCCTCCTCCACCTTTTTCCTCCTCCACCTTTTTCTCCTCCTCCTCTTTCTCCTCCTCCTCTTTCTCCTCCACCTCTTTCTCCTCCTCCTCTTCCTCCTCCACCTCTTTCTCCTCCTCCTCTTCCTCCTCCTCCTCCACCTTTTTCTCCTCCTCCTCTTTCTCCTCCTCCTCTTTCTCCAGCTGAGTGGGTCCTCTGCGGTGACGAGGGGACGGACAGACGTCGTGTTTAACTTTGTGACTTCATGGACTTTATTTCAGTTCATTGCTTCTAAATCTTTATATATTTATATTTATATGTTTCAGTGCGTTTGTGTTTCTCCTGGCGTCACTTCCATGACGTACAAACTTTATTTTGTTAACTTGATCGGTACTTATTACACAAATTCATGGCAAACATACTCACAACAGTATAAAGACCAAACTGAAGTGTCGTCCTCATCTGTTGAGTTGATATCATATTCCAGATGTGGTGTTGAACAGATGGATCTGAACTGCCTGATAGTCTTACTGTTACTAGACTCACAATACGTTCCTCCATTCTCTACAGACTGTTATCTTCCACTATTAAATGTAACGTAGAGATGAATTATATTTCTAAATGTTCACCGTGGTTACATGTTGAGCTGTAACGTGCAACTGCATGTTTTTATTCATCAGTTAGGAACTTTTGCAATTTTGCTATATTTCTGCGATTTTTACACAAAAACTGTCGTCAACAGAATCTCTGCTGAAAGTATTCCATCATAAAAGTCTTAAAAAGAAACAACTGACTTTATTAACTAAAACAACTCGTCGTTTACAATCAGCGAGAGTCTGTCTCCTCTCAGCACCAAAAGTCTGTTCTGGAAAGATACGTCACTTTATACTCTTTTTATCCCTTTGATGCTTCGCTAAGTTCAACACAGGCAGAACAACACTTTACAGGTAGAATATCTCTGATGTGCAGCAGGATTATTATCACAGGAAGGGATTATATATTATTCTTTATTTACTTAAATTGCATTTTATCTTATTTTTTCCACAATTTTACAGCAAAAACGTTTTTGAGAAAATATGCCGCGAAATCCAGATTTTTGATCACAATAATCACAAAAAACCTCCTGGATGGACTGAATTATACATTATTTCTGTAATATTTCTTCGTTGGAAGATGACGGTGTTTAAAGTACACTGTGGAGGCTTCACGTCCAAACTGTACTTTATATCACTGACATGTTTATGGCACAGAGAAAGGAACAGATAGAAGTTGGCCTCCTGCTGAATACAAATAAAATCAAGTGAGGTAACATCCAGAGTTTATGAATGCAACTAACAATTTCATATATGACTCGTAAGGAAGTTTACTTTCACAGAACAGTGAGGAAACCAGCAGGGAGTCACGGAGGAACAGCTGCAGCCGTTTGGCTTTTCTGATTTTAAAAAAATAAGGATTTATGGACCGAAGATGGATCAAACAAAGACAGTAAATAAGTCTGTATAAACAGACAATCATAGTGATGCAAAAGTTATTTAGAAGATATATATCCATATGCAATAGAGGGTTTATCAGACTTAATGTTCCATCATTTCCCCATCGGGACTCTGTGTTACTTTAATTTCTTCCTGATATTTATTAATTCATTTATTTGGATATATCTCAGTGTGAATCCAGAGGTTGAACCGCTCGCAGCTTCGGTCTCGTACAAAGTGTGACAGAGAAACAGTGTAACACAAACACACACACACACACACACACACACACACACACACACACACACACACACACACACACACACACACACACACACACACACACACACACACACACACACACACACACACACACACTCACACCGTGTACACATAAAACACAAACATTATTCATATGAGCGGCTTTATTGTTGGTTTGTCACGACCCCTCTGTTCATTTACACACCGAGCATGTTTATATGTTTGCATTGTGCGTTTGACACTGCACAAACCATTCGGCATGAGCACGCATGTAATTAATATCACTGATTTATTCACAACACAGAGAGAGAGAGGGAAAACAGGCAAATTAATCTCAACCTTAAGGGAGAGCGAGGGAAATGAAGACGGGAGAGGAGGGAAGAATTGGCCTTTGGCCGGCTGCCATCGGTGGA
The DNA here is from genome assembly GCF_029030835.1 of Brachyistius frenatus. Classification (NCBI taxonomy): domain Eukaryota; kingdom Metazoa; phylum Chordata; class Actinopteri; family Embiotocidae; genus Brachyistius; species Brachyistius frenatus. The sequence goes on along the minus strand of NW_027210780.1, from coordinate 67,926 downwards.
TTTCCATCTGTTTACCGTCTCCCTCGGTGACCTCTCTGGCTCACTGACCTCCTCTCTCCTCCTTTTATCACCCTGCATCCCTCCATCCTCCGCTGCATCTACATCTCCCTGTTCTCCTCAGGAGCTAATGAGTAAGAACAGAGTTCAGGGAACTTCTTTTGGAGGAAACATGCTTTAAATTGAACACAACACCGTGTCCCGGTCCTCTGGGGATCGGAGAGAAGGAGGAGAGTCTGAAAACATGCTGCCATGTCTGTTCCAGCTGCAGCGCTGAAGCCGTCGCCTCTCTTCTTCTTCGTGAAGCTGTCCTTCCATAAAAGCCGCGTTAGCCTCACATCCAGAGTCATTTACTGCAGATTCTGGCAAGATGGCTAATTCGGCTCCTTTCAAATGCTAATGCTCGCACTCCTGCAGTCGCACTGGAAACTCCTCTTTTATTGCTCAACATCCTCATTACAATGCAGGGCAGAGTGGATGTGCAACGCTCCCGCTTTATGTATACCTGTGTGTGTGTGTGTGTGTGTGTGTGTGTGTGTGTGTGTGTGTGTGTGTGTGTGTGTGTGTGTGTGTGTGTGTGTGTGTGTGTGTGTGTGTGTGTGTGTGTGTGTGTGTGTGTGTGTGTGTGTGTGTGTGTGTGTGTACACTAATGAATGGAAACAGCGCCACAAGGGGGAGTTGAGAGGTGGTGATTTGACACTTTCTCTAAAACACACATCTGAGAGGAGGCAGAGACATAAACTGGAATAGAGGAAAAGAAAAATTGGGGAGGTGAAAGTGGGAGGAGCAGTAGGAGGAGCAGTAGGAGGAGGAGGGGGAGGAGGATGAAGAGGAGGACGGGAAGGAGGAGGAGGTGCGTTTAAATAATCATGTGGACGACAATGACAACTTTTTTTCTTAAACCTTAAAAAAACTAAAACTTCAGATATATATCAGTAAAATGAGAGTATCTCTTTACTTTTTGAATTTAATAACTTAATGAATTTTGTATGAATTTAATATATTTTATTTAAAAAAAAAAGAAAAGCAGGTCCACTGACTGTCCTTGTCCAAAGATTTCAACCATCTCTTATCGTCGTCCTCAGTAGATGCAGATAGTTTCAACAGGGTTGTGTATTGTGTAGTTATTATGTGTATTTTCACATACAGGTAACACTACTGATAACCTGAAGCATCTGGAACATCTGCTGGTCTCCTGGTTCAGATGTCACCACATAACAGCACCGTCCTCATTTTAATTCTGGTTTGATGTGAACCAGAACCTGAAGAAGTCCGTCCGCCCTCCTCAGAGAATCGTTTGCAGTCGTTCCTTCCTACTGGGCGTCGACCTCGGTTTCATTTTAACCAATCAGCTCGCTCCAAAACCGGCCGACACTCTGCCACCGCTGCAACGACCTACCGTGTCCACCAACGAGTTTTCTCCTGAGTCAACGTTTGGCCTTTTATTTTTATTTTTTTTAAATGTTAGCGCTGCGCTCATCACTGTCACCAGCCGTCCAATCGCAGCGTAGGAGGGGCGGGACAAACGCGGTCAACCACCGACACTGCTGTTATTCACAGAGAATCAAAATGAAGCTGTGAGTGACAGGTAGGCGGAGCCAGGCATGAGATCTTCCACTTTCACTTTCAAATGAAACAAACAAAACAAAACCTGAAAAAAGGTTGAAGCTTTTTCACCTGGTAAGAAACCAGTCGTCAAACCTGCAGTAAGATGGTCCAGTGTCTCCATCATATTCATAATCAGTGGATTTATGAAGCTCACTGGGGAAAGTACTGAATTATTTCTGACTTTTAGTTCCTTAAATGAGTCAAATCCCCTAAAACTCAGGATCCTGTATTTCTTTTAATGCAACTTCCTTTTATTAAAATGTAAATGTGTTCAAATAAATGATCCTTTTTTCTTTTACATTTATTTCATTTGCATAAACGAAGAAACTGTCATGATTTCAACAACTCATTACTTCCTGTAATTAATCTGTTTTATAAAGTTTGTAATAGTTTCAGTTCACAGAACTCCTCAGAAACACTCTATCAAAAGTTCCTTTAACGACCCGACCGACAGTCAGAACCAGTTCGATCCAGTTCGATCCAATTCGATCCGGTCAGAACCAGTCAGAACCAGTCAGATCCAGTTCGATCCAATTCGATCCAGTCAGAACCAGTCAGATCCAGTTAGATCCAGTTCGATCCTGCTCGGACACTGATTTTATTTGGTCAGTCGGCACCAGTTACTCTGATTAAAGTCTTTAACTGTGTTTTAATCCAAGTTGTCGTGGTGACAGCGAGGTCCACTGCAGGCGGGTCACGGCCCCTCACCCACCTGCTTACCTGAATAAAGTTTCCCACCTGGCACATGAGCCCAGAAACCTTCTAACTTCCAGGTTATCTTGTGCCCTGTGTGTTCCCCTGACCCTATGTTTCCCCCCACTGTCCCTGCTCGAGGGGTTTTCTTTTCTTTTCACCTAATTCATTGTTTCGTATAGAAGTATGTTTTTAATATTTTGTATTAATATATAAGGCTCTTTTATTTATGAATTTGTAAAAAATTAACTTTGTTCTACTTTGAAAAAGCTCCTGAGGAGAAACATCAGACATCATTTTGATGTTTTCACAGGTGAAGTTGTTGGAAAATCAGTTTCCTGTTCAATCAGTGGAAAACCAAACAATGGTTGGTTTGTCGTGACCTCTTGTTGGCTCCACAATCTGCTTGGACCCAAACCTGTTGTGATGAAGTATCCTTGTATTCCTTGACTGTGCGGTAGCATGGGTCCAGTTGGGTCGGCTCAGGTCGGGTCGGGCTCAGACCGATGATGCCGTGAGATCTCGTGTCCCTCTCAGACTGATCTTAACTTCTCGGTCTCACTGAACACGAATCACCTCTCACACCAGAACATTTCACACACGGTGACGTTTTCTCTTTCTAATAATCTAAAACACAAACGCCACGTCGCCACTTTGCAGTTAATTGTATCTCCCATCCACAGCTCTGATGTTAGCACTCTGCATCAGCACTGCAGCCAGCACCCCCTCCCCCAACACCCTCCCTCAGGACACTCCCTGCCACTATCACCCCCCATCGCAGCGGATTAGGTGCTAACTAACCCTTCTTTAATTAACTCATGATTAGGTATTAATATCTGGCGCGGGTTCCAGGCTTGCAGTTGTTGCCTTAATAAGTGGATTAGCGTTAGCCTCTCGCTGCTCTCTCTCTCCGGCGAAGAGATACCCGTGCTCCTCTCGTCTCACCCTCGGCTCATCCTTCCCTCTCCGCTTCCTCTGGCAACTGTTCAAAAGCTGAATTTCCCTGCTAACACGTTTGTTCATGTGGTCAGAGTATGTGATGAACACTTTCATCAAGGCACAATTACACGTCTTCACATAGCTGACGAGTAACAGGGAGGTTTGATTCACGTGATTCTGATGTGATCCAGAACATAAAGAGATGTTGTTGTTGTTGTTGTTGTTGTTGTGCTTCTCTCTATATCACTTCAGAACGATGTCTGTCTGTTTGTCCTTCACATATCTCGACGACCGTTCCTCCGACCTGCTTCAAACTCGTCGGTTTTTTTGTGCGATTTAAACTTCTCTCATTTCTAGTTGTTGACATTGTTTGATTTTGGCAATGATGCAGTAAACATTAGGTGCGGGATAAATGTTAATAATGAAGTACTCAGATTCTTTACTGAAGTAAAAGTACCATTGCAGCAATTTAAAAATACTCCATTATAAGTAAAATCTTGTATTAAAAAGTACAAATGTATTCGCAACAAAATGTAGTTAAAGTATTAAAGTCCTGGTTTGGTCTCTCTGACTGATAGATTATTATATATGACATCGTCAGATTATTAATATTGCAGCATCAGTGTGTCAGCAGCATCGACTGTTGGAGCTGCTTTGAACTACTTTCTATCCAGCAGATACATGTGAGAGGTCGTCAGCTGATTACATGGAGACGAATAGAAGAAGAAACAAAACTCTGATCCACAAATCTGTTTTCACTTTCTGGACTTTTTCTCTCATCTTTGATTTCTGCTGCGATATCAGATCATTGGAACATTTATTGAAATGAAACCATGTGAGAAGTTTGGAGGGAAAAATCCATGTTTGTTGGATCTGTTAACAACTCGGAGACATTTAAACTGTGAGCCGACGACACAGGTTGAAACTATCGGTTTCATCTTTAATTGTAATATTCGAACAGCTGTGCCTTCACTTGAAAGGTAACTAAAGCTGATAAGTAACTGTGGAGGAGTAGGAAGTACAGTATTTCCCTCATAAGTACACCGAGCAGTCACAACAGCATCACAATTATCTTCTATTTCTTACTGTTTCAGACATTGTTTTGTATTTATTTTGAATTCATGAAACAAGTTTGAAGACAGACAGCAGCGTGTTTCTGTGAAGTTGATTCCCAGTCTGGGGTTGATGTCGGTTCCTGTCTGCCGTCTCCTGACCGGTGGGCAGCGTTTACAGGTGTTTTACTGCCGAGCATCTCCACGACCTCGAGGGCGCCAATTCTGCTGAAAAGGACCATAAAACGCCCAAGACGAGGTTTCCAACACACGGCGTCTTTAAGGACAGAAACAGGCGAATGTTCTCAAAGAAAAACACTTTAATATTTAGCAGGTGTTAATAAGGATTTACAGGAGAGAAAAATAAATGTTCCAGTGTATTAAAGCGAGCCACCTGCATCACTTAGCGGGTCTAAAGAGCAGCTTTCAGGGAGCGCACTCCAATTTAATGAGAGTATGTTTGAAAAAGGCGCTCGCAGCCAGCACCAGAGCCGACCACAACAAAGTCTGTGTGTTTATTCAAGTATTTACAGCTGGCCTGCGACGGCAGAGAAAGCTCTTTATGTGTGACCTTATAGCAAAGGATCAAATTAACGCAACGTGGAAGGAACGGAGCGAGAGAGAGAGAGAGAGAGGCGGGGCCGCCGCCAACTGGACTTTTATGCTTTTCTGATTTCTCAGATATTCGTGGAGGAGAAATCACAGCTGGCCGCGATTATTTCACTTTTCAAGGAAAAACGGTTTCATCCAAAAACATTTTGAAAATGGTTCCTTTACTCGTGTGTGAACTTTGACCTCGCTGACACATCAAAGGAGCAAGAGTGCCAGAAATCAAAGGTCCTGAAACTAAAGTAGAATAATCCACTTTTAAAGGATGCGGTGATCGTAATGGAGTTAAGGAACAAACACGTCATTTACACGTCTTACGTACTCGTTCTAACTTTTCAAAACAGCAGTTAAAAAGCGCATCACAATGAATAATAAAAATAAGGTCCTGTGTGCTCTGCTGAAGTCGGATGTTTGACTTTAACGTCTCCTGTGTGTTGCAGGTTCACAGGAGGACGAGTCAAACACTCAGGACACCAGAGGCTGGAGGTGGAACCGACAAAAAGGCTTCATGAACACACGGCGGCGGCACGAACTCCACCAGGCGGTGGAGACGCAGTCGGCCTCCTTTGGACGAATACAATAAAACAGGAACGATAAACCAGAAGAACACGGAAACACACCGCACAACTGAAACTGACACCAAGCGAGAGAAACACAGACTGATGGATCGACCTCTGACCTCTGACCTGGGAAGGACATCACACCAGTACGGGTAGCCACTGTTAGCATACCAGGTGATAACAATGCATTATAATGTATTTTGTACACAAAGACTGTCGACGTGTCCTCAGATAGAAGCCGGACGGATGTGTAACATCCAACATGGCCGTCAGTCAGCGTCTGAACATCTTCACACCGACGGATTTAACAACACTCACAAGTAGTTTCATCAAAACCTTTTTAAATAAATAAACAACAGCATGAATCAGAAGCTTCTTTTGATCACAGCTTGCCGAACTCGTAATGTCGGAGTCTCCTGTTGTTTTCAGCAGCAGACTTCTCACCTGGACCACAAACCGCAGACGGGTTTCTATTTCTGTCACCGATGTCGGAGAGCAACTAAACTGACCACTGGAGGAGATTCATGGAGATCAGAGCCGGTCAGCTGATCAAAGCAGCACATCTCAGTCAGTGAAAGAGAAAAGTCAGACTTTTGAAATGTTGGAGAAAGTTGAGCTGAACACAGATTTCATCCAACAGTGTCGAAAAGCATCTGCTTCAGATTTGACTGTCGTGTGCAGCATCATCTGCAGGATGGTGGTCAGAGGAAGAATATCTGGGTTAACTTACTCACTTCAACATCTCAACGAGTCCTGAGTTTTGGTTTGTGATCAAACACTTTAGACGTATTTTCTACCGAGTGCTATTTGGCAAATGCTACCATGCTAAAACTGCCATTTAACAACTCCCCTTTTCCCCTCATCATCTTTCCATGTTCTGTCTTTACCTTTTAGTTTGGTCTGGTTAACAAATCTTGTTGATGAGACATTTTGGTGAACTGACCCTTTAACTGTTTACAGCAGCCGTTTCATTTATGTCCCACATTTAATCAATCTCAGAGGAGCTGATGATCCTGCACCGCAGGGGGGAACGACAAATCCCCCTTTCTCTGTGTGTGTGTGTGTGTGTGTGTGTGTGTGTGTGTGTGTGTGTGTGTGTGTGTGTGTGTGTGTGTGTGTGTGTGTGTGTGTGTGTGTGTGTGTGTGTGTGTGTGTGTGTGTGTGTGTGTGTGTGTGTGTGTGTGTGTGTGTGTGTGTGTGTGAGATCGATCATCAGGACTATATCTACATCACAGCATCACCTCCTCATTTGAATCTCTCTTTCCCTCTCTCTTACATAAATGCCAGCTCCCCCACCTGAAAGCCTTTTGTGCTGATTTACGAGCGAGTTTGTGGCGCTGCCGTTATAAATCTCTCACCCCGGCGACACTCCTCTGCTGGTATTCATCCTCCATTTTTTATTTTGTCTGTTTGTTACAGAGTGCTTTGGACCGGGGCCAAGGAAAGGCACTCTGGGATTATCAAGAGCTTTAACAAGAATGAAGTGTGAATTACAACCTTGCAATTTAGCCCCTGCTGCCGACCTGCGCTCACCTCCGACTCGTGTCCTTTTATTTCCTCTTTCACACTCTCTGATTATTCCTCACCTCATTTTGACTTTTTTAGATTGCAAAAGATTAAAAAAAAACATCTGAAGGGACTCAAAAGCAGTCGATGAATGATTGAAGACACAAAGAACAAGACAGAAGCTTGTTGAGGAAATATTCACCTTTTGAACACTTGAGCTTTTTATTGTTGTAAAATGGCTGAACAGCATGTTGCTTTTCTCTTTTAACGGTGTTTTACCTTTGAATCAGTTTATTCTGGGATCTAACTGACACGTGAAGTCGAACCTCATCTTTGCATTTTCTGTACATATTTGTAGGAAATAATTACATTCAGACGAGGTTTCTGACTCTAAACACTTATATCAAGTTAACAATAAACAATAAATTCTGATTTGATTTGTGCAGTTAGATTTTAGTATACAACAATTTAACTGAGCTAAAAATCTGCTTAAATAAAAAAAAAAATGTCAGCCTTGATTTAAAAAATGTTTGTGTTAAAATACTGTCGCATGTAATGTGTGTACAATTAGGACAAACTACCTCATCATAAAAATGCATGTTGACCTTTGACCTCTTGATTATATCTTTAGCAAGCTTATGTTTAATGTAAAATGAAAAAGGAGTACGCTTCTGTTTAATGCATCTTCTTCTTCTTCTTCTTCTTCTTCTTCTTCTTCTTCTTCTTCTTCTTCTTCTTCTTCTTCTTCTTCTTCTTCTTCTTCCTGTTGTGGGCGGAGCTTTAGCGCCACCCATTCTGCTGCAGAGGATTGTGGGTCAGAGCAGCCAGAGCAGCATGCTGGTCTGCAGTCTGCAGAATAGGACCGGATGCAGTGGAACATCCTGGTACTTTTGGCATCCTACATTTAACATCCTGTGTTGGGACGTATCAAATCTTTTGCTCACATACTAAAGGTAGTGAAGGTTTTATGGATACTGGAACGCAGGTTATGTTTCATGTCTAAGATTCCTCGAAGTAGCCGTCGTTTCTGCAGGTTTTTTAAGACAGAATGAAATCTACAATTTCAATTTTTAAATATTTGTAGGTGTAAACAGCAGCAGAGCGCGACAGACCTTTGTTCACCGTATCTATGAGGAATCGTTCGTTACCTGCGTGCCGGTATGTGGCGGCGGCGTGCTGGAAGGCGACGGATGGAGGTGACGACGGAGTCCGAGCTGCGGGAGGTCGCCTCCTCTCCCTCCCCATCTGGACAGCTTTATTTCCACAATCTCCACGATCCGTGTTGGGACTCGGCTTTAATCACTCAGCACGGCGCTGTCTGCAAAGGTCAGCTCCACTGATGAAGTGCAGGAAGGGAGAGTTGTCATCTTTTATGCAGGGCGTGGTGATATCTCTATAATTCTCTGTAGGAGGCTGGACGGGCGACGCACACTCTGTCTTCTGTTAAATCATGTTGGAACACAGTTTACAGAATAAATCAATCCAGCTTTAAGGAGGTGATTCATGAGCTCCTCATCGTCTCTTACCGTCCATGATGCTCATCGTGTCCACTGCTGTCTTCTTCTTTGGTTTTCTGGTTGATGGTGAGCACTGTGTCTGTGCACCAGCACTGAGGTCCAGCTTCTCTCGACACCACAAGGTTTTACCTGGAAGAAGCGTCTTTAGTGGAAAGAGACTCTGCTGTCTCTGCGTCAGGACACGTTTTCCTCTTGTTTTCAGTAAAAGTTCAAACGTCTGCAGCATCTTAGAAACGTCCTTTTTGGACTCCGTCCCGTCATCAGCTGTTTTAACGTCTCCTGCTGCACATCATGCATTTCAATGTTTTCTGTACTGATCAGCTGGTAGATCAGCAGATGATCTGGTTAACCTGTGATTCACCTGCAACAGTCACGTTGGAAATCTGTGTTTTATTGATTTGTGTTGATTTGAGTTCTGATCCAGAATTTGACATGAAACAGGTGAACGATGAGCGACTCGAGTGTTCCAGTGTTTCCTGTACTTTTCACTGAACACGGGTTCGTCATGTTTGCGCTGTGATTTTGTTCCGTCTTCTTCACGTCTTCATACTGCAGGAGTGTTTTGTCTGCTTGTTTTATTTTACTTCCTGATCAGGTCATGTTTGTTTGTTTGTTTGTTTGATTGATTTCTATGGTGGATAAACGTTGTTAAAGGTTTTTTTGTTTTGTTTATTGTTGTTATTTCCTCATTTGTGCTGCAGACAAACTTAACACAGTTTCCTGTGTTTTAGTCATCAAACAACTTTAATCCTCCTATTTATGTCGTAACTATGGTAACGAGCGGAGGATGAACGTATTTCTGGTCCTGATTAAAAGACCGTGCGGATAGAAGGTGGTGTTTTGATGGGTTTTATGATCGGCAGTCTGCACACGGGAGTTTTAGTTTGAAAATTGACCGGCTTCTCTTTGTTTCTCTCCGACTGACTTCCTGTTCAGCTTGCTGCCTTCTCTGAGTTGCCAAAAAAACTGACTGAGGACGAGGAGCAGCTCAGACCAGCTGATAGTTTGAGAAACACTTTGTAAAGCGACCACAGGTCGATGTGAGATCATCAGATGATCAGAGGCTCACTGAGAGAAGAGACAGATAACAAGGTGGTCGACTGTCGACAGGCTTCGTATGCTGAGACTAAATGTCAGCCCTGCGGTCGACCTGCCGACGACCTGCTGCTGACTGACGACTGTGTGTTTAAGTGATGTAAGGAGACAGAGGGAGCTTCAACTACACCTGATGGTGAAGTTCTTTCTTTCTAACGTGGATGTAAAACAAAACATTTGCTCTCTTCTGCGTTCTTACAGGAGTTCAGACGTCCAATCGGTCAGCTCGACGTTTGGGAGGAGTGCACATCGGCTCCACTGCAAGCCAGTGTTAGCTCCAGTTACCCATAACACCTTGCTCTGCATCGGTCCTACGGAAACATCTGCATCTGTCCTGGGAGCAGCTCAGGAAGGATGTGAGGAATGAAACATGCGTGAGTCTGTGTCAGTGCAGCGGTCCATGAATGTGTGTGTGTTCGGAAAAAGTGTGACAACAATTTTTTTTTTAAAGTAAATCCTGCACAACCTCTCATGTGTTTACATCTTTGAAGTCCCGCCTCCAGTGTTTCCATGGTGACGACCTTTACATCAGGTACAGACTGATTGGACAACAGGAGAGAGAGCAGCTCTGATCAGAAGTGCATCATCAAATATGATGTTGCACTAAAGCTGTTGTTTTAAAGTGAAACTGTACAGTGTTGGAATTTATAAAGAATTAAATATAACCTGGTCAGATGAACTACACTGAAAACAATAATAAAATATAACCTGGTCAGATGAACTACGCTGAAAACAATAATAAAATATAACCTGGTCAGATGAACTACACTGAAAACAATAATTAAATATAGCCTGGTCAGATGAACTACACTGAAAACAATAATTAAATATAGCCTGGTTAGATGAACTACGCTGAAAACAATAATAAAATATAACCTGGTCAGATGAACTACACTGAAAACAATAATAAAATATAACCTGGTCAGATGAACTACACTGAAAACAATAATAAAATATAACCTGGTCAGATGAACTACACTGAAAACAATAATAAAATATAACCTGGTCAGATGAACTACACTGAAAACAATAATAAAATATATGGTCAGATGAACTACTGGGTCAGATGAACTACGCTGAAAACAATAATAAAATATAACCTGGTCAGATGAACTACACTGAAAACAATAATAAAATATAACCTGGTCAGATGAACTACACTGAAAACAATAATAAAATATAACCTGGTCAGATGAACTACACTGAAAACAATAATAAAATATAACCTGGTCAGATGAACTACACTGAAAACAATAATAAAATATAACCTGGTCAGATGAACTACACTGAAAACAATAATAAAATATAACCTGGTCAGATGAACTACACTGAAAACAATAATAAAATATAACCTGGTCAGATGAACTACACTGAAAACAATAATAAAATATAACCTGGTCAGATGAACTACACTGAAAACAATAATAAAATATAACCTGGTCAGATGAACTACACTGAAAACAATAATAAAATATAACCTGGTCAGATGAACTACACTGAAAACAATAATAAAATATAACCTGGTCAGATGAACTACACTGAAAACAATAATAAAATATAACCTGGTCAGATGAACTACACTGAAAACAATAATAAAATATAACCTGGTCAGATGAACTACACTGAAAACAATAATAAAATATAACCTGGTCAGATGAACTACACTGAAAACAATAATAAAATATAACCTGGTCAGATGAACTACACTGAAAACAATATAAAATATAAATGAACTACACCAATAATAAAATATAACCTGGTCAGATGAACTACACTGAAAACAATAATAAAATATAACCTGGTCAGATGAACTACACTGAAAACAATAATAAAATATAACCTGGTCAGATGAACTACACTGAAAACAATAATAAAATATAACCTGGTCAGATGAACTACACTGAAAACAATAATAAAATATAACCTGGTCAGATGAACTACACTGAAAACAATAATAAAATATAACCTGGTCAGATGAACTACACTGAAAACAATAATAAAATATAACCTGGTCAGATGAACTACACTGAAAACAATAATAAAATATAACCTGGTCAGATGAACTACACTGAAAACAATAATAAAATATAACCTGGTCAGATGAACTACACTGAAAACAATAATAAAATATAACCTGGTCAGATGAACTACACTGAAAACAATAATTAAATATAACCTGGTTAGATGAACTACACTGAAAACAATAATAAAATATAACCTGGTTAGATGAACTACACTGAAAACAATAATTAAATATAACCTGGTTAGATGAACTACACTGGACCACATGGTTAGATGAACTACACTGAAAACAATAATTAAATATAACCTGGTTAGATGAACTACACTGAAAACAATAATAAAATATAACCTGGTTAGATGAACTACACTGAAAACAATAATTAAATATAACCTGGTTAGATGAACTACACTGGACCACATGGTTAGATGAACTACACTGAAAACAATAATAAAATATAACCTGGTCAGATGAACTACACTGAAAACAATAATTAAATATAACCTGGTTAGATGAACTACACTGGACCACATGGTTAGATGAACTACACTGAAAACAATAATAAAATATAACCTGGTCAGATGAACTACACTGAAAACAATAATTAAATATAACCTGGTCAGATGAACTACACTGAAAACAATAATTAAATATAGCCTGGTCAGATGAACTACACTGAAAACAATAATTAAATATAACCTGGTTAGATGAACTACACTGAAAACAATAATAAAATATAACCTGGTTAGATGAACTACACTGAAAACAATAATTAAATATAACCTGGTTAGATGAACTACACTGAAAACAATAATAAAATATAACCTGGTCAGATGAACTACACTGAAAACAATAATTAAATATAACCTGGTCAGATGAACTACACTGAAAACAATAATTAAATATAACCTGGTTAGATGAACTACACTGAAAACAATAATAAAATATAACCTGGTCAGATGAACTACACTGAAAACAATAATAAAATATAACCTGGTCAGATGAACTACACTGAAAACAATAATAAAATATAACCTGGTCAGATGAACTACACTGAAAACAATAATAAAATATAACCTGGTCAGATGAACTACACTGAAAACAATAATAAAATATAACCTGGTCAGATGAACTACACTGAAAACAATAATAAAATATAACCTGGTCAGATGAACTACACTGAAAACAATAATTAAATATAACCTGGTTAGATGAACTACACTGGACCACATGGTTAGATGAACTACACTGAAAACAATAATAAAATATAACCTGGTCAGATGAACTACGCTGAAAACAATAATTAAATATAACCTGGTTAGATGAACTACACTGAAAACAATAATAAAATATAACCTGGTCAGATGAACTACACTGAAAACAATAATTAAATATAGCCTGGTCAGATGAACTACACTGAAAACAATAATTAAATATAACCTGGTTAGATGAACTACACTGAAAACAATAATAAAATATAACCTGGTTAGATGAACTACACTGAAAACAATAATTAAATATAACCTGGTTAGATGAACTACACTGGACCACATGGTTAGATGAACTACACTGAAAACAATAATAAAATATAACCTGGTCAGATGAACTACGCTGAAAACAATAATTAAATATAACCTGGTCAGATGAACTCTCTGACTGTTGTAGCATTGAGCGTGTAGTTTGACCTGGCGACTGATACTGTAGTTGAATTTGTCGTCTTTCAGGTGCTGAAAGAGATCTCAAAGTTTTAATTCCTTATTAGGTTAAACTTGTGCTGTCACCATAGCAACCCACAGAGGTGTGGACATTATGTCCTCAAGCCTCCGGGGGAGGGGGGAGGGGGGGATAACATAAACCTCATAAAGTAAGGTGTCTGTTGTTATGATCAGGTGACAGCTCTGTCTTTATAGATCTGTTGGAGTCCAGCGGAGCTGCAGAGAACAGCTGTTGATGGTGTTTCAATGATCTCTGCATTCCTCTTTTCTGCTCAACTGGTTTTGTGTTGTTTACTTCTTCCTTTTCTCTAATTTCTGTTGTCTCCCCTGTTTTGATGTATTTGGGCTGAAGTATCACGATCAGCGCTCACACAAACTCGTGTAACTCTGATGTTGACAAACCAACAAAACGATGTTGTTTTATTTGCTCCTCGGTTTCCTCTGCTGCGTTCACACCGTTCACATTGTGATCCGCCCCTTTTTCATCAGGTCTGACCGATCGGCAATTCGTTTTAGACCTGGTCAGATTTACAAACATAAAGCCGTTCCTCCGCTGAGGAAACCAAACACAAGAAGTGAGGAGCAGAACGATGTCAGCAGGTACTCAGGAGCGATGAATGAAACCTGGAAATATGTGTGTCCAACAGAAAGTGCTTTGTTTGCTGAAGAGCTGAAGGTTGAGTGTCTGCTGTAAATCACAGCGTAGTTTCCCTTCAGGCCTGTTGCTGCATTTCTGCAACTTTAGAAAGGAAGTCACAGAGCTGTTTATATATTGATATATGGTGAATATCTGCATTTATATATGTGTTTTTCATGACACTGTTGATGGACTTGTTGCAGGTGAACCAGTGCAGGAGTCCATGTGTTCCTGAACAATAGATGAAGCAGGTTGGAGAGTTCATCAGAAAGCCTTGATGATGAAACGACAGCAGCTGCAGCGCTCGACGTGCAGGAAGAAGTCCAGATGAGATTCAGGTGAACAGACAGAATCACTGACAGGTGAATTGGCCTCGTCCTCACACCACGCTGCTGCTTTAATCCCCTCTGACCTGCCAGTAGGAAAGGTCAAAGGTCATGCTCACCACCCGACCCTCCTCGGAGCCCCAGACTCCCCGGGGAGCAGCCTCGACTTGACCCCTCACCTCTGACCTCTCCAACCAGGACCTGGAGAGAGGCAGCGGGGTCACGGTCAAGGACTCCGTGTTTGCTCAACATCTCACACACACACACACACACACACACACACACACACACACACACACACACACACACACACACACACACACACACACACACACACACACACACACTAACCGTGTGAGTGTCGTCATCCATCACTGGGTGTGTTTCAGACTCAATCTGCTTGTGGATGTCAACACAGACTCTATTGATTTCCCATTCATCTGGACCACAGACCTCCAGGAAGGTCTGTGAGGGCAGTAAACCAACAAGGAGGACAAATCATTATTTTAATGTGTTGGAATTTGTAATCACGTCAATAAATAAACAACCTGTAATATTTACAGCAGTGTGTAATTTAGCAAAATTCCTGAAATTCCCCAAAAGAAACGTGATGTAGATGCAGAACAGAAGCTGATCTGGAAGCGTGAGGATTTCCAGGAAACTTTAGTTTTAATTTCACGCAAAAAATTCCTGAAATTCAATTCTTCACCTGATATTATGGACAGTGAAAACAGAGATGAATACAGGCGCCAAATTTCAAATATTTCTTTACAATAAATCTGTATTTTTGTAGCCACACAAAAGAAATGTAAGATCTCGAGCTTCATAACGGTTTTCTCAGGTGCGTTTCCTGTTTCACAAAACGTCTGAGTGTTTCTTCTGTATTGTGTTTTAAATGCTTCCCCTGAATCTTTTGTCATCGTTGCTTCTCATTGTGCGAGCAGTGAAAGAAGAGGGGATGTGTTTGGTTGTGCTCCGGTCTCCAACCTGACCTTCGGCCCGAGGCTCTAATTGCCGTTGTAGTCGGCTCCATCTTCGAGCCGTGCAGCCGAACTGAAGAGGAGTTGTGTTTATGAATATGCAGATGCATGTAAGTAGAGAATTCCACAATTAGTCACTCGGCATTAAAGACGTATAAATGTCCCCCGGATCCTTGATTGGTCTAAAAGAAACGACTAATCTCAAACGTGTGGACCAAAAACAAAAACAACAACAACAACCAAAATTGACTGCAGTTCTGGTTTAACTCTGGTTATACTTTTCTAAAGCAGACGAAGAATAAGGTTTCGGTCCAGTCCATGTCGGATCTTTTTGTCCTTTTGTGAAACGGAGCGACGATGGTTGTGTTGGTGAAGACGAGCTGGTGCAGCGCAGTTCTGGTGTTTTAGTTCAAACCAGGTCTGAATGCTGCAGCGATGATGTCGGGTTCACGTTGGCCACACTTACCTGCGCTTTAATACAAAAGGAAATAATAGGGCGTGAAGAATGAGACGTTCTGGAGAGACTTACCACGAACCCTCCACGCTGGATGGAGGTTTTCTACAAAGTACTGAATTAAGGGTCTGAACACTTTTTTCAAACTGGGGTTTTATATCTTTATTGTTTTTTTTTTTAAATTTGCAAAAAATTCTGAAATCTTTTTTTGTTTCAATTTGTAAATTGACGGGAGAATGCTAATTTTATTCACTTAAAAATTCAGTTCAGTTTATTTACTGCTGCATTACATATTGTATGTTGTGGGATGACAGATGAGTTGGATTTTGGTGTTTGTTGGTCGAATTGATAACTTTCTTTGTACAGCTTCTGTCCAGACTTCTCAGGAGTTTGAAGATATGCGACTTTTGATTTATTTTCTTACAGATTATATTAATCAATCATTTTTCTCAACAGTGTCTTATATACATGCAGCAGGCTAATCGTGATGTTACCGTTTCCTGTCATGTTTGTTTGGTTTTGAAATAGAAAGTACCAGCTCAGTGTTATTAATTGTTGTTTGTTTTGTGCATTTTCCCCTCTGCTCTTAGTAAATTCAGTTGTAGGATATTTAAAACCGTATTAATATTAGTTTTGGTTCATCCACTGGAAACGAGGTCTCAGATCTTTAACAGTCTCTGAAGTGTTTCCTGATTCAAGAGAACATTATTTAGTTTTAACCTTTTTCCGAGCGGTGTGTGTAAAAGTGTGTTTTTATCTCCTGTGTATGTGGACTGTATGCAGGAAGATGGTGTGTGTGTGTGTGTGTGTGTGTGTGTGTGTGTGTGTGTGTGTGTGTGTGTGTGTGTGTGTGTGTGTGTGTGTGTGTGTGTGTGTGTGTGTGTGTGTGTGTGTGTGTGTGTGTGTGTGTGAGATTCCCCAGCCATGCTCTTGCTGCTGCAGCGGGCGGGCAGCAGGAGGGGTGGGGGCATTTATCAGCCCTCTAAGTGGCTGTAGGAAAAGCAATGCTCGCTGGGAGTCGAGCTGACAGCAGTTTTCCTCGGATCGATCTGCAGCGCTGCTCCAGTTTATGACAAAAGAGTTCACGACACGGCAGTCACAAAGTCAATACCGTGATAAATACTCCCCCTCCACTCGCCGCTGTCCGCCACTTTACCAGACATTTGGCCTGACAGTTATTACTCCCGCGGTAAAGCCACTGACCAGAGGGGAAGAGAGGGGAAGAAAAGGCTCTCCGCTCCAGGTCCCTCCGCTGGATTTATGGACCGAGGTGGACCAAGTTTACTTAATTTAAAGAAAAGATATAAACTTTGATAGTTGCTCTTCTTGCCGCCGCTGCAGTTCTACTCGAGCGGAACGTGTTCAGGCGACGCGCTCTGCATTCACGCACGCCGTCACGCAAACGGACACATTATGAGGCTGTTTTTCCTGCATTTGTCCAATCACTATTAATACACCCAAAACAGATTTGTAATATATTCCATTTTTTCTTCTCTGAGAATCTAATTTGAATAACGATTAGCGAATTAAAATCAGGGATTAAATCGAGCGCTGTCACACACACACTTGTTTGTTGTTGCGTTGACCGACTAACACCCAGAAACTTTCCGTCGCATGCTCGTCGCATTAACTCCAACACACCCCTGTAGTTCAATTTTCCACAAATGAAGAAATATTATTAGATGTTTTGTAATTTGCCATAGATCCTCGCTTTAGTGCTAATCCAACATGTTAAATCCCTTTGCAGTTAAACGTAGCCTTATCCCTGCATATGGCTGGATCACAGTAATCAACACAGCCGATTATGCAGATGAAAATTACATTGGTTCATATGAATATTTTCAATTATTCTGCTCCTAATAATGCAAGTCTGGGGTAAGATTAATATTTCTTTCAATAATGATTTACAAACAAGACATCTATTGCATGTTGAGTGGCAAGTCATCGTGTTACAGCGTGACTCCTAATCCCGTTAGAGATTGAGAAACACATAAAAAGATCTCATTAAGATTTAAGTTGTTGCGGGATCGTCAATAAAACGTTGGCATGGACGCCGCGAGCACTTTGCGTCCCCTCCTCGCTGGCTGTGACCCACATGGCGCCGCGGCACGGCGTCGTGTCGCTGAAACTAAATACTGACGCTCAGCCGAGCAACGAGGACCGAACCAAACAGGAGTCCGCTGTTCGGATTCTTTCTCTCCCTTTAGTCGTCAGCTGGAAAGAAAAAACACATGTTTACTTACGTATGCTATTTCCTGGATTTGACTCTCCACAATGTGAAACTATAAAAAAACAAAATGTTGTCCACTTGAGGTTTGGACAAGAGCTGCAAAAGTGATCAGATCGGCACCACTGCAGTAGTTTTATATCAACATATCAAGAGAAAAGAGCAACACGATATCAAAGTTACTAAATTAAAACCTGCTAAGCAGCTAATTAGATAGCCTGATTAGTAACAGAAGTAACACAACCGGCCTCAGCACTCGTAGAAATAGTTACTGAGTCGGCGGGTTGAAGTGAAGTGACGTCTGGCTGAATGAAGAGATCTCGTCTGGTTGTGGAGGACAGACTTCCCTCATCATATATGATGTGATCCGTCTGGATGAAAACAAGACCAACGGCCTCCTTTTATGTTTTGTGTGTTTGTCTTTATATGGAAAAAGAGAAAGAGGCAACATTTTACATATCAGCATATTCATTTTGTTCCTGGTTTAATAAAGTTGAATATTTAGCTGTGAATCTGAAGAACTGCTGACGGTTTTTCTTTCCTTATTAGAGCCTTATCATAGAAAGGGAAGGAGCTGTGTGCCAGCGGAGGTGGATGTGTCTGAGTGCCATGACGGAGGGCTGCCTGAGGGGGGGTGCTGTGGTCTAAAAACATTTGGGAACTGACACAGAGTCCCACTCAGTGGTTTCCTCTTCTGTTTAACTTTACAGCTGTGTGGCTCTTTAATAATAGTGGATGAAGGTTTTATAAGCTAAACACACCTTTGAGGATATTCATGTGTGATGCAGTAAATTCTTTGAGATGGAAAGTTGCAGCTTTATACAAGAACATAAATCTGTTCTTGAATCGGGGATGTTTCACCTGTTGATGGCAGACGTTATCACGGCTTTATTACCCGATCTTGAAGCTCTATCTCCAAATCTTCCTTTGAAAGAATCAACTAAACTTTATTTCAGATCAATATACTGATTCAGTTTTGAGTAATCGATTGCTTTGTTTTCCTTAAAATGATAAAACATTTAACATTTAAAAACGCATGACCTCCAAATATGTTTGATTTCTACGTGAAAACAACTTGAACAAAGAATCAATTTGCAAATTGATTATCAAACTGTTGCCGACTGATTGAATTAACGGGGAAGCAGCAGCTCATCTGTGCGTCCAACATGATGTCAGTCTGACACGGTGAGCATCGTTCATGTGTCGTGACATCTCCTCCTCTTTTAAATATTAAAGCTGCAGCAGCAGTGTGGAGTAGTTAGACCGATATCTGAAGAATAAATATTGTATTAAGTCAGGTTTAAGCGTTTAGTAATGTCACTCTTTTACCAGCAATGTCCACATTTAGTTCATTTAAAGGAACAGTCCCACATTCTGATATTTGTGTCCCTCATTTGTCTCAGAATCAGATTTCCACAGAACATTTTATCCGTGAGGTTTATAAAGTAACATTTAAAAAAGGGCTCGTGTGGTTTTACCTTTGTATGACTGCAATCAAAGAGAAATATCTATATGATGAAAGATTGTTTTGCGTTTGTTCTCCCAGACTGTTCAGTGTGTCCCAGACAGGACTGGAGGGGTTTCACCCTGGAGGAGGGAGGCTAAATGGACGGAGGTTATTTGAAAATGGAGCGATGTAACTACCTGGAAAATATCCAGTGAGTGTACACAGAGCAGCACATCATTGGGCTACAATGTGTGTGTGTGTGTGTGTGTGTGTGTGTGTGTGTGTGTGTGTGTGTGTGTGTGTGTGTGTGTGTGTGTGTGTGTGTGTGTGTGTGTGTGTGTGTGTGTGTGTGTGTGTGTGTGTGTGTGTGTGTGTGTGTGTGTGTGTGTGTGTGTTTGATGGCAGCAGGGATGAGAGAGCACAGCAGGCAGGAGGTGTTTTCAGTAACAGGGTGATTTTGGCTGGAGGGATGCTATTGATGTTGGAGGTAAGTGGACAGAGGCTGAGCCCCGTTCACACTTGGAGTTAAACTGTGATCTGGATCTGGATATCACACTCTGATAAAGAGGAACACGTGGTGGTGTGAGGTGGAAGTGTTCACACACACTGCAGTCAGAGGAGATCAGCCGGGTCAGATCAGGAAAACAAACGCTCCTGGAGGACCCGTTTTCATTGTGTGAGCTGTCAATCAGTTTCAAATGGAGGAGGCTGGTTACCTTTTTTTGTGTCCTGGGCCTTAAATACACACAGTGGTATTCGTCTTTGTCACACTGAAGAGACATGTTATAGTGAAGATTTAATTGTGTTTTTTTTATTACAAACGTCTCAAACATTTCAACCTTTTGTTTTAACCTTTTGGACACAGAGAGGGAAACAAGGCTGTTAATCTGAAGAGGTTAACTTGTGGAGATTTCACTCTGACACATTTCACAGTTATAAATCTCTGTTGTCAGTCAGTTAAAAGTGTGTTTGTGTGCACATTCCTGTATGAAAATGGTTCTGATCCAGAAGTGTCTTCAGCTGCAATACCAGTGAGTGCCACTAGAGGTCGGCTCCAAAAAGCCTCCGGCTCCATAGACTCCCATTCAACTTCTCTCATCAAATCCAAAGTGAATAAAATGTGTCCATCAGTTATCTCGGTGTTGTTAGCTAAAGTCACTCCTTCTTCTTAGTTTTCTGGAGGTCCATCTGAAAATAATCCCTCATTCATTAGAAAAGAAGATTCAAGAAGACCTGTTTTTGGGGGCGTGTCTGTTTGATTGACAGGCCTGTGGTGCAGTCAGGTTACAGCTATCGGTGGGCGGGACGTAGTATCGTCAGGTTTCCGATCAGATCGGTCAGATCCACTGCTGGCTCCTCCCCCAGCTCGTCCAAATATGGTCACTTCCTGCTCCAAACCGCTCCGAACTAGCAAAGATGGTGACGGACAGAATCTGAACTGGAGGATTCATAACGTTCACAAACCAACGATGACATCACTGCTGGTTGATGACATCACTGCTGGTTGATGACATCACTGATGGGTGATGGTTGGTACATTCATAGGTGATGTGGTCCAGATGTTGTACTTGTGTACTAACACTCATCGGTGCGTTCACACTGTCAGTACAGAAACATCAGAACACTACAAGTATCAGGATGATGCACTCAAAACGCCACCAAAAAAGAAACTCTGGACACTTTCCACCCGAAACGATCGTCATCTTGCTCCGTAGAGAAAGGGGGCGGGGCCAATGACGTAAAGAATTCTTCCCATTGAAAGTGTGAAGGAGCTGCAGCTGTTCCTGAACAAAGTGTTTCTTTTTCACTGTTGCTGTACAGAAGAATATCTTTAACATGTGTTAAACAGAGGACACAAAAACACGTTGATTTCTGGGTAAAATAATTAAAGGTGCCGATATTTTGGAGGGTGACGTGGTCACATGACGAGGTCATTTGCTGTCAGTGCAGATTGAAACAACACGACTCTGTTAAAATTCCTGCTCTACACAGGAGGAGTCCTGACATGGAAGAGCACCACTTGTTAATGTGCTCAGGGAAGGAAGTCAACGGCTTTAGTCAATTAAAACTCTGGAGGGAGTGAGGGACACAGACTGACAGACAGAAGGAGGGAAAACAGTAGAAGAAGAAAGTGAGACGAGCAGATAGCCGAGAGATGAAGGCAGAGATTTGTCTTCAGAGTTTGACTGCAGGCGACACAGCAAGCCGTAATTAATTACCTCAGACAGGTACGTATTAAAAACAATATTCCGTCTCACTGAGGCCTCGGAGGTCTTTGCGCCAATAAAAGGAGGTATTCATCAGATGAGGCCTGTCCAAGTGGAGCTTCATGAAGGGGACGCTGCCTTGTGTGGTTAATTTATATCAAAATCTCTGCATAAACTGGGAGGCTGTAAAAAGTCCCAATTAGCCATCTGCGATTGTCTGGAGGAGGTTTGATGTATGGGCCTATCAATACAGCGCAACGGCAGACTGGGCTGTAATATCACACTGTAATCCAGCGTGCACATGGTGAATAAGCACCCATTGACTCTGAGCGTGCTTTTACGGACCGTTAGGGAGATCTATTCCGGCGGAGGCTCGGCCGAGGAGCTGCAGGACATAAAGCGGCAGCTGACGTCGGCGGCGAGTGTGTGTTTATCTGCCGTAAAGTTTGACATGGATGCTTCCAGATTTTATCGTCAGGTTGTCAAACGGTTTACAGCGAACATGTTAAGGTTAAAAGAAAAGCGTCCAACAGTTTTAGGTCAGTGTATCTCTGAACGAGCTGCTTTATTACACAACGCTGACAAAAATGCTGAACTACGTCAAAAAGTTGGTTTTAAAACCTCCAGTTAACAAAACTTAAACATAAAGATACAGATTGAGCATCTTACAGTTATTGCTGTCTGCAGGGTTGACTTTCAAACCCAGCGTGGCAGGTGTGTGTCCAGGCAGGTGTGTGTCCAAGCAGGTGTGTGTCCAGGCAGGTGTGTGTCCAGGCAGGTGTGTGTCCAAGCAGGTGTGTGTCCAGGCAGGTGTGTGTCCAGGCAGGTAACTTTGTGTGTGTTGAGGTTGAGGTTGAGGTTTTTGAGGAGGAGACAGAAGTTACAGCCGGATGAACAGGAACGACCGCACTGATAAAGGAGGAGAAATGAGGAGTGGATGGAAAGAATGAGGAAGGGAGACACGACTGAGATAAATATGAGGAACAACAACACATCATTTTCTCATAACTTTCTTCTTTTCCTTTAACTGCACTAAATCTAAACCTGAAAAGCTGAAACAAAATACCGGCCTCACCCATCGACTGCCCTGTTTCTTCCTTTCTGTGTATTATAGGTGTGATCATTTGATAAAGCACTCATTTTTCAGTCTCTCCTGGAAATCACGATCTTGCGATCATAATAATTCAAACAAATTCAAGCCAATTCTGCAATATTCGTGGGACATTGAAATTTTGCAAAATTCACATGATTTTTCTGCAAAAGATGTCGTCAACAGAAGCAAAAATATTTCTGTGATGTGGAGCATGATTATTATCACAGGAAGTGAATTCATATTACTCTTTTGTAGGTAGTGCTTTAAAAAATATATAAATCTTTCCCCTGCAATTTTCCCATAAAAAAACTCACTTGAAACTTTGATTTTGTGGTGAATCTTCAACAAAGTGATGCAACAATCACAAAAAAACTGCAAAATCCTGGAGACACTGATTTGTTTAAGAATATGCATCATCTAAAAAGCATGCAAACTGAAAAATAATAAAGGCCTTTAAGGCTAATTTTAACTGCAAGAAAGAAGCCTCCTGATTGTGCAGTGATTAAGGTGTTTGTCATAAGGTGGAAATAATAAAGTAGCAGCTCTTTTAAACATTGTTAAAACCCATGATGGATGAAAACAAATATCTAAATCAATGCAACACAACCACAAATATAGTCTATTTATTCATTTTCTAAATCTGGTGCTAACATTACCCACAATGCAACTTGATTACTCGATAACAGTTATGAATCCAACTTAAGCTTATATCAAATATATATAAGCGTATATCAAAATATCTGCACAGACATGACGAGGTGTAAATTCTAGTTTCTCCCAAAATATACAGAGATTATAATCAGATATGCAAATAAAAACCCTCCAACGACAGATGTAGGAAGCACACAAATATTTTCATCTGGACAAGCTGAGGGTGAGTAAGGACAGGAAAAGGAAGAGGAGTTTTTAAAAAAGTAAATAAGGGGAGATGGAGAGGAAAGAGAGTTCAGGGAGAGAATTTTCTCCTTAAGAGCTAAATGGAAGCAGGAGCAGAGAGGAGGAGGAGGAGGAGGAGGAGGAAGATGGTGAAGGGAGGAATTGGTTTACTGTCCTGAGTTTTGTTCCATTTTCTCCAATTACCAGGAGAAAAAAAAAAGAGAAGAAGAAGAGAGATGGAGACAGAACGAGGGGGGAGAGGAGCATTAGCTTCAGGCGGCTCCGAGTCAGCAGAGGAAACAAAAGGGCCAAGAAAACACTGTCACTTGACCTGTGTGCACACACACACACACACACACACACACACACACACACACACACACACACACACACACACACACACACACACACACACACACAGATCTGCAAACATTACACTCTGCACACACACACTGCAGCAGTCCTCACGGTCCCAGGTTAAAATGGTGGCACCTCCTCCTCATCATTACACAGATGGCCACGGGAGAACTTAATTCTTCCTCTATTGACTGAGTTTGCGTCACCGGTCCCTGCTGTAATGACTGATCCATCACCAAACCTACTGCAGGCTCAGGATGAGGGGTGTGTGTGTGTGTGGGGGGGGGGGGGGGCACATCTGAAAATACTACACCTGCATATGCATCTTCTTCATAATATTATATTTTAAATGCATATAAATTTGCTGCATTTATTTCTTATAATCGTTCATCTTTCTGCTGCTTTTGTAGTTTTTTATTGTTATTTCACAGATCAGAAGCAGTTAAGCTGAAGTGAGAGCATGTGCTGAAAGTTACATGCACCTAAAAGAAGAAAAGAAAAAATACGAAAAAATGTGCATCATCAGTTGTGTTTATTTGACCATATGTTACATTTCACTATTAAAACCAGCAAATAGCAGTTTAATAAAATCATCTTAACTTGTGGTCTGATCCCTCGTTTTATTTCCAGAGCTTTCAGTCACCTCCCACCGTCTTCGTCAGCAGGTGGAGCTTCTCCGCGCTGATAACAAAACTCAGTACTGATCCAAAGAAAACTCGGTTCTCCTGTAAAAACTGCAGGATGTGATTGAAAGCTCAGGAAGGAGCGTGTAAGTGGGCCTTGTTCAGATTATTTTGTCTAACACATCCAATCCCATCCGTTATTGTAAATATGACGTCGTGAGCACTAAGCCGGTACATGACATGATCAGGGCCGACAGTTACCGCGAGCACTCGACAGGAAGCTGAGTGTGAGAGCTCGTGCACTCTTAAATCCACCTCCCCGCTCCTCCTGTGGGGAGGTGGGTCACGTCAGCAGCCAATCAGCTCGCTCAGCACTCTGAGATCTGAGAGGTGTGCCGCTGTGTCTGCAGGCCTGAAACCTGCAATTAGAGCTTGGCAACTACTAACCTGTAACAGTTTCCCAGTGTGTGTCCGGAGAGATGTTTACGTGGAGCTTCCGGTAACCATAGTTCCAGCGGATAAACTAGAAAATGATCCAGATGCCATTCAATCCTCCTTCCTTTAAAACAGAGCAGGGCCAAGAACAACTCCTGACCAGTACACTAATCAACGTTTTAAATCCAATACATAATCAATGATCAGTGTCAATCCATTGCTTCTTGTCATGTGCAGAGTTTTGAACTAAACCTGGATGGAGAGGCCAGATAACCTTCGTCTTGAGTTAAATTCATCCTGACAGGATCACCATCATGTCCCAATATTGGCTGGACTTGAACCCAACACACGTTTCTACTGGACAGTAAGAGATTGATTTTTATTTTCTCTGAACTGCAGATTGTAATCGTCCTCGACCGTTGACATTCATCAAAAATAATAATAATAGTTGTCGTTCACTCTCATTTGATGGCAAACGAGACACAGTGAGAGCAGAAGATGGACCGCAAGCTCGCACAACTTCCTGTTGTTTGCTGACGTCAAACTTGGAGTGGATAAAGAAAAAACAAGTTTCTATTTGTGTTACCGGAAGGATAATTTCGCCTCATCGTCTCTTTACACAAGTGCCCTGCAAACTCCCGCTTCGCCCTCATGACAATGAACATTTAGGGCCACTGGGCTCCCGTCTGGACTCTGGATGTTGCAGCATTAACTGTCCCGAGGCCAAAGATCCTCAACCACTGAGGTGAAACAACCGGAACTCAGAAACCTGTGAAATCACAAAGGATTGAGTGTTTATGCAGATTTCTCTCAGTTCCACGTGAACACGGTTCTGAAGTTGTATTTCTTGCACTCAAACTAGTTTGACGTGAGAAACTAATTTATTCAGATTTAGTCCCATTTGGGGAGACGCCATTGTTGCTGATTTAATATTTAATCGTCAAATTGTCTACAGTTAATTCTGATGAGGATTATTTTCTGCACTATTCAAACACAGTGGAATGAAAATCACTGCTAATATGGTAAAATAAAAAGAAGTGCTGCTCCTTTTAAGAACCGTTTGAGGTCCACTCTCCCACACGGAGGAAGACGAGGGTTAACCAAACCTCTCCAGCCACTTCCTCCCAAATGATAGATGCTCTAACTGTTGGCCATTTCCACTTTTCCTTGCAGACACACGCACACACACGCACACACACGCACACACACACACACACACACACACACACACACACACACACACACACACACACACACACACACACACACACACACACACACACACACACACACACACACACACGCAACCCGCTTCTTTTCTTTCACCTTTTCTTAAAGATGCCTGCGAGATGAAAGGCTGCGGCCCTCGCCTTATCACTGTCTTTAGAGCTTGTGAAAACTTGGCGGCACCTCAGCTTTCTGGAAGGAGAGAGAGACAGAGAGACGAGAGAAATAGCGTTGGGGATTATAGTTCTGAGGACAAACCTGACTATTCACACTTGGCATTAGCAAGACAGCCCGGGTACAAGAAGGATATTTTTTATTCCCTTCAATTTAACTTTAATTACTCAAATCTCGGCGAGGGCACACAAGAAAAGCCCAGGCATTTGTGTCTGGGAGATTAGCAGACTGCCCTGCCAAGTCCTCGCCGGCGCTGCATCGTTAGATAGAATTCAAATTCAAATCCAGGCTAAAGACAGTGCAGCTGTCGCCCCCCTGGCCTGAAAACCCCCTGGATCAGGAACGAGCTGTCCTCCCTCCTCCCTGCTTTCCCCAGGAGAAACCTAATCCTGCCTCCCTCGCTTCCTCTACTTCCACTGCTCTGTCTCTCCCTCTGATGACTGTGACAGCTCAAATAAAGCCATTAAAGCCTCTCTGAAATAATTAGTAATTAAAATTAAAAAAGTGCCTTGTTTTGTGTTTCTCTGGCATCTTTCCTCGAGGCTGGTGTTTGTAGGTGTCAGGGGTGATGTCACAGCTCCTCAGATCTTTTTTTTTTTTTTAAGTGTGGCTAAAGGAGGGATTTCTTCACGGACATATCAGGTTGAACAAAATGCCTCCGCGCCGCACCTCCTCCCACCTATCAGAGGAAAACTTGCCGGGCTTTCCTCTCCTCGGGAAGTTTGATGACATGCCTAAATTCTGCCTCTCTGTGACGCGTGATACCGCATGTCTTCAGTGGGGGCTTTTTAATCTTGTCAGAGGAGGACTCTTCCTCCTCCCCACCTCCCGCGCTCCTTCTTGTATCTGAAGCCTCTTTGGGAGAGTTCAACGGGAGAGTGTCTCACACGACGCTGAAATCCCTGCTAGTTGTTCGCCTTTCACCCGCAATTGACTTTGTGAACACCTGCAATGTCTTCGATAAGTAGCTCGTCTTATCTCCTTCAGGAGAGCAGACCCCATTATCATGGGTTCGGGGGCAGATACCCCCGTCGCGCTGCGGGCCGCAAACGATAATCCACGCTGCCATACCGCCGAAATCCTGGTAAAGTGATCCTAAATTGACAAAACCCTTGGATCTTCTGGACTAGGTTAAGCCTTGTCTATTAGTGCTACAGTAGCTCGGGATGAGGGTTCGTCAGCCTTCTGCCACTGCTGAGAACGTCATCAGCAACGCTGTCCTTCCAGCTATCTCCTGCTTTTAATCCCTGCAGACACAGCAACGCGAGGAGGGCACGGAGTTCACCGCTCCTTTCCCTTCAAAGTCTTTAGGTACTTTCTTCATGAAGTCATGTGGCTGCGTCTGTGAAAACACTGCCATCTGCTCTGATATTATGGCTTAATGCAGTGAGGAGGTGGTGCTGCAACCGGTTACCCCACCGGCCCACCGTCCATAAAGGCAGTAATTGATTGGCATGATGGAATTAAGGGGAGGCTTGTCATGCCGGGCCTGAGACATTAAATATCTGGCACGGCTCAGCTCAGCCCGGCATCTGATTATGATTTCAAAGTGCTCGGACCTGGATCTGATTAAAACCTTAGTAGCCCAGATGAAGGGCCTGCAAAGCCCCCATAGGCATCCATGGAGATGCCAGTAAGGGGAGCCACAGTGAGTAACAGCAGCCCAGGATGAAGTCATGGCACGCCAGCCTAATTACAGCTCCATTTAAAAGAGGGGCGCAGGGGGGGTGGGGGAGCAAATCAAAATGTTGTCTGGGAGCATGTAGGTGGGCCGGGGCTGCACACCTCTCTGGCACACATCGTCCACAACAATCTCTTATGAAATCATGATACATGCTGCAGCGAGGAGGTAGACGGAGGGAGGAAAGAGGCAGCAGAAAGTCCAGACCTCCTCCTCGGAGTTTACTTACTGAACTCTAACAAGCCGCAAGAGCCGAGTTAATAACCCCTCTTCCCCCTCCCTTCTATCTTTCCATCCCTCGTTCCCATCATCCCTCCTCTCACTCATCCTCTCCCCCGGTCTGCTCCGGCCTCAGGGGGGGGGAGAGCGATTAATATCTGCCTAACTTGTTACCTAATTCATTATGGAATAGCAGTTAATTTGATTTGATATTATTTTAATAAAATTCTGTAATATATTAGATTGTTTCAGGCTATCAAAATCATTTTCCAATTATTACAGTTACTCAAGCAAGTCCGGCTCCCGCCCTCCCCCCCTCCCCCTCCGTGTCAAACGCCGTTTGGTCTGACTGTGAATGTATTAGCTGGTACGACTTCATCGCGCCGACAACATACGTGTGTGCCTGATGAAACGTTATTAGTGCTATTGATCCTGCGTGTTTGATGTGTCCTAAAGGTTTTTGATTGAGACCTCGTAAAGGAGAAATTAATAAAATAAAGGGAGCTGATTTATTTCTGCCTTAACGGCCACACGCCGGCGATTCGGCCCTTTGTTAATTAGCAACACGCTTCAGCGACCTGCCCTTTCTGAGGCATCGAGGCACGGTGGGCTTCAGCTCAGACGGACCCAATCTGAGACACACACACACACACACACACACACACACACACACACACACACACACACACACACACACACACACACACACACACACACACACACTCACCTCACTGCCCATCGCCAGCCGCTCAACGCTCTCAATAGTTGGATTGATTGATACTCGGTTCAATTTTTTGACCTTGTCGTGCCAAATCAACTTAAAGTCAACATGAAGTCAAATCAACATATTATGTCACAAAGATTAACCCCAAAAACCACCACGGTGACAGTGGAGAGAGAAAACTCCCTTTTAACAGGGAGAAACCTGCGATGCAACCAGATTCAGGGTGTGAGCTGGTGTGAGAGGTACAGGAGACCTGTCCAACTGGTTGTCATAGCGATAACAATAACAAAGATGATCCTGCCCACACCTTGAAGAAGAGGACTGTGAAGGGGAATAACACCTTATAAATCCAAGCGTGAAGGTCGGCTGTTTGTTTGTGACCTCATTTGTTCCTCGAACTGCGTCCTCACTTCAACCTGTAGTTTTACGGATCGGAGCGGAGGGAAATGTTGTCAGTCGTAACTTGGTCTGCAGGTTGGCATTAGGCTTGTTAGCCTGTTATTAAATAAAAATGATGGCAGGTTTCCAATCAAGTTGAACCAAACCAGAGTTTTATTTCAATATGACAACATAAAGACATGATTCAGGCTCTCACACAATGTTGACAAAGCATAACAACCTTTCTTCATTCATAAGATATGAGGATGGATCAATAAGTTCAGAGAGTGCAGCACCGTGACGTGATCGGAGAAGGACGAAGGTAAAACCGTAATGAGTAATCTGTACAAAGTTCAAGACTTGATCATCATCAGTTCCTGAGTTACGCATGTTTTTGTGAGCACTGATTTGTGCGCATGGCGGTTTGTCTGTAGACCTTACGACGCTTCAGGACGTCTACGGCGATGAAAGAATGAACCTGGAGGTGTTTTGAGAGACGTCACCGTCCGAGACCGAAGAAGGCGTCAGGTTGGGAGACACCAGCTGGGTTTTCTTTGACGTTGATGGGGTCGTGTCACCGTGAATTCGTCCCCCAGAGTCAGACTGTCAACACTGAGTTCTACTGGGACCTTCTGAGGGGAAAACATCTACTGTGAACCACCTGAACTGTGGCGCCATGGCAACAGGCTTCTCCAACATACCTGCTGAACATGACTGCCTGATGCTTCTTTCTGTTCCACAATAATTTGTCGTAAATTTTTATGTGTGCTCGCTGCCTAAATTTTAGGTGCGTCAAACATCGCTGAAGCACCCAGAAGACTGCTCACAAAAACATGTAACTCAGTCACTGATTTTATTCAAGCGCTGACATTTTGACCAGCTACTCATCAGGGTAACACCTTCCTCCTGTTCAGCGCATGTCGCAGTGCTGCAATCTCTGAACCTTTTGATCCACCCTCATATACGGCGGTGTGAAAAAGTGTTTGCCTCCTTCCTGATTTCTTGTTTTTTTGCATGTCTGTTACACTTAAATGTTTCAGATCATCAAACAAATTTAAATATTAGTCAAAGATAACACAAGTAAACACAAAATGCAGTTTTTAAATGAAGGTTTTTATTATTAAGGGAGAAAAACAATCCAAACCCACATGGCCCTGTGTGAAAAAGTGTTTCCCCCTCCTGTTAAAACATAACTTAACTGTGGTTTATCACACCTGAGTTCAATTTCTCGAGCCACACCCAGGCCTGATTACTGACACACCTGTTCTCAATCAAGAAATCACTTCAATAGGACCTGCCTAACAAAGTGAAGGAGACCAGAAGATCCTCAGAAGATAGACATCATGCTGAGATCCAAAGAAATTCAGGAACAAATGAGAAAGAAAGTAATTGAGATCTATCAGTCTGGAAAAGGTTCTAAAGCCATTTCTAGAGCTTTGGGACTCCAGAGAACCACAGTGAGAACCATTATCCACAAATGGAGAAAACATGGAACAGTGGTGAACCTTCCCAGGAGCGGCCGGCCGACCAAAATTACCCCGAGAGAGCAACGACGACTCATCCGAGAGGTCACAAAAGACCCCACGACAACATCCAAAGAACTGCAGGCCTCACTTGCCTCAGTTCAGGTCAGTGTTCATGACTCCACCAGAAGAAAGAGACTCGGCAGAAATGGCTGCATGGCAGAGTTCCAAGACCAAAACCACCGCTGAACAAAAAGAGCATGAAGGCTTGTCTCATTTTTGCCAGAATAATAATAATTAAAAAAAAACTTAATTTAAAAACTGCATTTTGTGTTTACTTGTGTTATCTTTGACTGATATTTAAATTTGTTTGATGATCTGAAACATTTAAGTGTGACAGACATGCAAAAAATAAGAAATCAGGAAGGAGGCAAACACTTTTTCACACCACCGTCACGCCCTCAGAACAAGTGCTGCTACCTCAGAGTGGACTCCCTCTGATGCAAGGAGGAAAAAAATGGTGGTTGCCTCCACTCCTCACCACCAGTTTAACCTACCGACTTCAGAAAGAGGACTTCTTTACATCCTCTCCTAAAAAAATTACACAAACCTGGCAACACAAAGCATGGATGTTGGAAATCTTCCAAAGCTGTCCACCTCTTGGAGGAAAAGTTCCCGTGTCTATAATTACGGGCCACGCACTCGATCACACCCAGCTGTAACAGCAGAGCCAGCTTGACATTGACGGCTTTTATTTGACCACAGACAGGTTTTGTGTCTCGCTACCTCGTCCAGCAGGTCTCATGTCTGTGCCAAGGGTCGCCTCGGGGTACTCGCTCAGGGCCCGACCCGGTTTCATGAGTTCCACCTCTGGGAAGCTCATAACTCAGCTCTGACGAGCAGTTGGCTCCTTCCCAAAGACATACCGATCTCCTTCCAATGTACACAAACCACTCTCGCCTGAAGAGTTCCTCTTTCTTTTCCCCTCCGTACCATGACAATGGAGTTCACTTTTTTAACACCCTACTTTTTATCTCTTATTGCATTCGCATAGCCGCCCCCGTCCTTTTTTCTCCCGGCAGTCACGGCGTTATCATGATTTATAGAAGAGTCCATTTTGTTTTCAGTTCCATGACGCGCAAATCAAAGTACCATTGCAGTGCTTTATCTTGGTTTATTGGAAGCTACTGCATGCTCCCCACTTGGTCAGTTAAATGTGTTTAAGTGTATATTTAGATAAAAAATAGTCTCTGAGCCACAGATTTCATTGTTTTCTCTGTCAGTGATAAATCTCTCTTTTTTTGATAGTTGCAGGGAGAAGAAAATTGCAGGCTTGGCTGTGCTGTTATTTACTGTGGAAAAGAAGAGAGGCCACTCATGGTAACAACAAAGAAGACCAACTCTAATAATCGGATTACTCTACTCTACCTTGAAACTACACAATCTGCAGTAAATTCACCATTTTGGTTTGATATTATTTGACATATTCTGGTCATCATTTTGTTTTTTCGTCCTGGTATGTGCCCACAATCCTTGAATGTTCCTATCATGTCCTGCCGTTCCCTCCTCTCCTCCGCTCACAGACTACATAAAACACACCGTTCAAGGGGTTTATATGCAAACCAAGGTGATGACAAGGCCTGCTTATGTTGACTGTTTCTTAGAGTAACACACACTCTCCCCACTCACTCTCCCGCTCGCAAATCTCATTGAGCCTCCACAGTCTGCAGCAGAAGGAGAGAGTAGGAGAAAAAAAATACACAAAACACAGAAAACATGAAAACCCACCTTTGTCTAAATCAGGTAACAATACCTCGCTGTCTGTCAGGCGGACACAAAAGCCTTTAAGATACACCCTGCTGTTTCTAAGATTCTCACAGAAAGCATCTGTACGGGCGGATGACGTCCTTATGATTTATGCCACGAGGACGCAGTATAATAGAACAATGGCCGGAGTCCTTCTGCAGAACAAAGCGGATGCAGGAGAGCTGCTGAATGGCACCACGCTGTCAGTTATCACAGGTGAAATGAATGGGGAGAGACCGCCATTGATTTCCTGGGTGCAATACCTCGGTGAGGTGTTTGTTGGTCATCACTCGCAAATCGGCGCAGCCTTGATTAGAGGCCACGAGCACCTCCCGGGGTTTACCTGGACTCAGGTGATGCTGCTCCCACTTTATATGCACACACCTGATGCAGCAGAGGAAAATATGTGCGTGGTGTTATTGATGTTTACAGAGGAAAACACATGATTTCATATGAATAAAAACAAGCTAAACAAACAAAAGCAGTGAGTGTTGTCTTCAAATTCAGCCCCTTTCTTTTGGTCACCTTAACTTTTGAGTTTAACCTCCATCTGACTTCATCGCTCGTGTTTTTAACTGCTCTGCGAGGCGACCAGGGGCACTGTGTGTGTGCTTCCTCGCACCCTGCGCATTAAAACCTTCCCTCTTATGTTCTGGGAGATTGAAAGTGTCCAGCGTATTATTCAAATGACACGCTGCCTCACCGGGCGCCTCTTTTCTCTCTCCTCTATCTCCTTCCCTTCGTCCCCCCCCCTCCTCACATTATTTTTGAAGACAACTGCAGGCTAGAGGATAAGAATCCTGGTTGCGCTGCTTGCTGGCACTTCCTCCTCAGCCCTGATTTGAATAAAGAGCTTTGAAATTAAGTGGACAGGCCCCGTCAGGAAAGCAGCGGTGCGCCTTTAAGAAAGCAACCGTGCCTGGGTAAATTATTTTGATTGACGGTACCAGGAATTTTTTTGCGAGCTGGCTGATTTAATTGTGAGTGCCAGGGGGCATCTTTAGGGGCCAGGTACCGGCGCTCCTCGCTGCCGCCCGTTTGATCTCCTCTAGCCGTCTCCCGGTGGTACCGGCAGCCCGGGCACTGAGGGCCAGAGGGCAGACGAACAAAGGCAACTCTGCGTCTGTGAGCCACACTCCCGCTCGCCTCCTCTGAAACAGAAAAAAAAACACAAAGCTTTGGAATGGGCAGCCAAAAGTGTGAAAATGGATTTCCAAGCTCATTTGATGTTAAGTCTTTAGTGTCAAGAGTGGTATATTCATTGATAAAGAGAAAAGAGAGAGCGGGAGGGGGGAGGGGGAAAGGTGGAGACGGAGGGGTGGAAGAGAAAGACAGGAGGGAGGCAAAGAGAGCCAGAGCATCTTCTAACAAAAAGCATTTTTTTTTTCAAATGGAGGAGAGGTGTGGACCGGGTTTCAAACGAGAGGGAGGATTAGGGAGAGGCGGCTTAATAAGAAACGGATCCCTCGTCAGCGGACAGGCCGTCAGAAAGAGGAGGCCAGTACTCTCCCAAACACCAGCAAACACACACGGACACCAAACTCCCATCAGCTGAAGCCCGACACCACCCGATATAACCAGGACGACTACCTCCACCTGTCTGTCTCACGTCTCAGCACAGGAAACCAGCTTGAGAACCTTATCAGTCCAAAGAAGAGTGCTCACATCCATCCTCCATCCATCCTCCATCCATCCTCCATCCATCCTCCATCCATCCATCCTCCATCCATCCTCCATCCAGCCTCCATCCATCCTCACATCCATCCTCACATCCATCCTCCATTCATCCTCCATCCATCCTCACATCCAGCCCTCCATCCATCCTCCATCCATCCTCACATCCATCCTCCATCCATCCTCACATCCATCCTCCATCCATTCTCACATCCATCCTCCATCCATCCATCCTCCATCCAGCCTTCATCCATCCTCCATCCATCCTCACATCCATCCTCCATTCATCCTCCATCCATCCTCACATCCATCCTCCATCCATCCTCACATCCATTCTCCATCCATCCTCACATCCATCCTCCATCCATTCTCACATCCATCCTCCATCCATCCATCCTCCATCCAGCCTTCATCCATCCTCCATCCATCCTCACATCCATCCTCCATCCAGCCTCCATCCATCCTCACATCCATCCTCACATCCATTGTCACATCCATCCTCCATCCAGCCTCCATCCATCCTCACATCCATCCTCTATCCATCCTCCATCCATCCTCACATCCATCCTCCATCCATCCTCCATCCAGCCTCCATCCATCCTCACATCCATCCTCACATCCAGACTCCATCCATCCTCCATCCAGCCTCCATCTAGCCCTACTTCCAGCCTCCATCCATCCTCCATCCATCATCCATCCATCCTCCATCCAGCCCTACATCCAGCCTCCATCCATCCTCCATCCATCCTCCATCCATCCTCCATCCATCCTCCATCCATCCTCCTTCCAGCCCTACATGCAGCCTCCATCCATCCTCCATCCATCCTCCATCCAGCCTCCATACATCCTCCATACATCCTCCAACCAGCCCTACATCCAGCCTCCATCCATCCTCCATCCAGCCTCACATCCAGCCTCCATCCATCCTCCATCCATCCTCCATCCAGCATCCTTTTATTTTTTTTGGGTAATATTTATCTAAGTCGTCTAAAATGTGAATTTCATGTGTTGTATGTTTGAGGACAGTTGGCTCGGTGGTGCAGTGGTTCTGTTGCCTCACTGCCAAAAGGTTCTGGGTTCTAACCTGCGGGTCTGGCCGGGCCTCTCTGTGTGGAGTTGGTATGTTCTGTACCTGTGTGGGTTTCCTGCGGGAGCTCTGACTGTCCAAAGACGTGCATGTGAGGTTAATTGATGAATTAGGAGTTGATGTGAGAGTGAGTGGCTGTGAGTCTTTGTGTTTTGTAGATGTGTCCAGGTTTACCTCACTCCAGTCTCCACGTGGGCCTGTACAGTAGAAAATGGGATGTTTGCTTGTCTAAATATGTTTTTAAAAAACAAACAATTACAATAGGATAAACTAACTTTTTCATTGCGTCTGTGCAGTAAATCCACTGTGTGCGTGCAGAAGAACAGCAGCCCTGTTGTGACCACCCTTCACGGTACCGGATCCACTCCACAGACGGATTCTTCTCAGAGCTTTTACGGCATCTCCTTAACAGTGATGCTATAGAGACTGCATGCAGGCGTGGGCTTTAGATGCTCAATATATTCTAATCTACATGTTGATAAAGAGGAGGGAGATTTCCCATTGGCACTTGCAAGACACGAGCTTGCGTGGAGAGGCTCCAAAAACGCACAGCGCTATAGCTCTACCTATGATTACAATGCTTATACATAGCAAAGAGTAAGATGGAGCTGCACGCGGTTGATAGAGAGAAAACTGTGTGTTTATGAAAATCTCGCATTCCGGTGGAAAGGAATAATTTCATTTGCAAAGAAAAGACCTTAAATCGTCCCCAAACGAAAGCCCCCGGGGCTTTTACATCAGTACAATAGACCTTTAATCCAATGAGACTCCCATACACACACACACACACACACACACACACACACACACACACACACACACACACACACACACACACACACACACACACACACACACACACACACACACACACACACACACACACACACACAACGTTCACTTGTTCTTTAACTTCCTATGTGCTCTTTGTTGATGTTGCATCATGTATTTTTTACATTTGAAAATTATATTTTTTTTTTCTCCCGGCCTTATAAAAAAAATCACCAGATTGATTTGCCGATATTAAAATCTAAAGTCTATTACATGTTGTTTTTTGCAGGATTTTCTTTGTGTGTGTGTGTGTGTGTGTGTGTGTGTGTGTGTGTGTGTGTGTGTGTGTGTGTGTGTGTGTGTGTGTGTGTGTGTGTGTGTGTGTGTGTGTGTGTGTGTGTGTTTACTCACAAACAAAGAAAATTAGACCTTCCATTCAAGCCATGGCATTAATTACTCTTTTTCAATTAAATGGAGAACAATTTCTCATTGAAATGAAAAATGGAAATGACCCCCTCCCCCCACCTGAAATAACCCATTTGAGTGTAAAACTTTGATTGTTTTTTTTTTAATAAAATCCTTCTTTTGGTGTTTTTGTGTGTCTTTGTGTCATCATAGCTAATATGGCAAAAAAGAAAAAAAAATTGTTCGGTAGCCGTTGATAATTAAATATGTTACAAATCCATTTTATTTATTTTTTTAGATCCCATAGTATATTCTGAAAAATATTTAAGTTTAATTGTCATAAATTATTTTAAAATGCTTTCATGTTGGGTCGGTTATGTGTCCGACTGTGTGCCTTTTGTCACCCTGACCTTGAAGTTCATGTATTCTGTTTTGTCTTTCTGATGATTCCACTGAAGAACTGAATAAACTTTCCAGCTCCGTCTCTGTCGATATAATAAATTAAAACTTATATCAACCAAAATAGGAATGTAAGGGAGGATAAAACGTCATGAAGCAAACCAGAGCGCAAACATCTCATCAGTAAGACAGAAGCAGCGGGAGCTTTGAACAAAAAGAAATATATATTTTTTTTAAGTAAAATAATACTTTATACGGTTACACAGACGATTTGTTTGCAAGCAGTAAGTTTCACTTTTAGATAACTTTTGTTTTTTTTCAGTGAATGTTATCTTTTTTCAAATTCTTCTTTTTGTTCGATACGTGTGAATTTCTGTTTGATTGTGTTGACATGAATCTGATCCAGTCCAGGAACGCAGGAATGATTGGTAACATACATCATTTTGATCTCACTAGTTCGTGATTATTGGGTAATATATTTCATCAACATACTGGATACTGAAGTTTTTGAATCTCAGAAATCAGTTTCCATCAGTAATAATATAATTTATATCATCTGACTTTAATGATATTAAAGTCTGATATTAGCTGTTCACTGTGATTCAGATTAACAGCAGTTTCATCTACCTGCCAGGTGTGACTTGGAAGAAAGATCTCCACTTGTGCATCTTAGATTCATGCATAGAGACACTAGCTTCTGTAAAATGATACAGTTTATCATGTAAAATACACCATTTCCTCAGGATGAGAGCCCCCGGATGGGCGTCTGGAAGTCTGACATTTTCAGTGGGAGATTTTGGATTTAGATGCAGATTTATGCATTGTCTTTAAAATGAATTCGTTGCTATGGTGCACTTGTTAAAGGCCTTGTTTGTATTTGAAATCTCTCCGCGCTCTCCTCTCAAACACAGTTTCCTCCTCCTATAAATCCAAGCAACGTTCCACTCCCACCTAATTGATTTTGCATTAAGAGGCCTCTCTAAACTGGGATAATAATGTCAAGTTAAACCTCTTAACTTTGCAAAGGGAAATCAAGTATACACAATGCAAAGTTTAGACTCTTCAGGCCAAACTGTGTGTTTAGTATTTGCATAAATGGCTGTAGAGGGGAGGAAACAGTTTGAACGACAGCAACAGAAACTACTGTGATGAATCTGGATCGAACAGATCTCATAGAAACACATGAAATTACCTCTTAATGTTCTGTTTTTAATGTAATGTGGTGTTCACAGAAAAACGTAAAAAAAAAAACAACAGACCACAATCTGTGTCTGAACTTTCTGAAACCAAATACAATCACTTCTCAGTGTACTTACCAAAAATAATACTCCTCAACAGGTGACCTGAGAGAAACCAGAGACTCTCGCAGTGGTCCAGATGTTGTACTTGTGTACTAACACTCATCGGTGCGTTCACCCTGTCAGTACAGAAACATCAGAACACTACAAGTATCAGGATGATGCACTCAAAACGCCAACAAAAAAGTGTGAAACTCTGGACACTTTCCACCCTAAACATGTTGATTTCTGGGTAAAATAATTAAAGCTGCGGATATGTTGGAGGGTGATGTGTTCACATGATGAGGTCATTTCCTGTCAGTGCAGATTGAAACAACACAACTCTGTAGAAATTCCTGCTCTACACAGGAGGAGTCCTGACATGGAAGAGCACCACTTTAGTGTGCTCAGGGAAGGAAACCATCTGTGCTTATTTAAGCCTCACATTGTGACTTTGTGAATGAAATGCATTCTTTATCTCGATGGCATATTGGAGGTGTGCAGGTACACGAGGTTATCGCTGCATCCTCTTCAGCTCTGCAACAACAAAAACCTCCAGTGGTTAAAGACTCAGTTTACATTCCTGAAACAAGGAAAGCTGACACGGTCAAAGATGAAGATGCCATCCCGGCCAATAAATCTGATGGCACAAGCTAAACAACTCCAAACAGTAATAACACTTTAAACCAGCTCAAAGCTTCATCCTTTAGTGAACCTTCAGCAGGTTTTTCTCGACAGCGCTGCCATGTGTTGCTCATCCTCCCTGCTCGGATCTCACCGACCGTCTGCTGCCTAACCCGCGCCGCTCAGCCAATTCCCAACCAGCTGATTCCTGCCCGAGATGATTTAACCATGGACCTGCTTTGTTTATTCTGTTATATAAGTCAATAATCAACATCAATCCTTCTCCCCCCAGATTTAGTGAATCAGCCTAATTATTCTCCATAAAAAAAACGATTCCCAAATGAAGACATGGCTTTCAGGGATGCTGAATCAGCAGGTATCAGCTGATGATGCATCTCAGAGGACCAAGTCAGACACACTTCCTCTTCTGTACCTGCCGCGCCTCCACAGCCCAGAGTAACACTGCACCTGAACGAGGAAGAAAATTCTGAACCTTTTTTTTTTTTTTTTTTTTTTTTTAATGTCAAAAACAAGAGAATATTCCTAAATATATCTATTTTTGACCAAAATCCTTCCAACAGGAACCTGCAGCTCATCGCCTGCCTCGCTCTCAGGTGTGTTCATCTGACCACGTTAAATTGGCTTCTTCAAATTGCTCATTATACCAAACAACAGTCAAGCCAAGAAAATTAACTAACTGATAAATCGTTTCTGTGAAGGCCATTAAAACATCAGAAAAAAAAATCATCAGACAAAAAGAGCGATCAAAGGTGGCTCGTATAACACGCTGCTAGAAGAGCAGCCGACCTGCAGTCTTGGTATTTGACCATTATGTCATCTGATATTTATTAATTTAAGGTCATCTAAAAATAATATAAGTTTCATTAATCCAGAGTGATGAACACGATCAAAGAGGCCGTCCTGAGTTAGCATGTGTTCCAGCAGAAAACAAGTTCTGCCCTCCTTCTGCCCTCCAATCCAGAGTCAGGGGCAGCAGGGCAGGAAATAAACAGATTTGAAAAAGCAATCAACAACCTCTCCCCCCTCCCCCCCCAGCTGATTTGCATCTGATCCCCAGATCATGTTTTATTTATCAGTAATCACAACCAATCAGGGAAGAAATTAATCAATGAAGGCGCGAGGCAGGAGCGATATCCGCCATCTGGGGGTTGTGCTGATCCCTCCACCCCCTGGAAGGAGCACACACACACACACACACACACACACACACACACACACACACACACACACACACACACACACACACACACACACACACACACACACACACACACACACACACACACAGAGGCATGTCCAACAAATAGATACACACATATATGAACACACACACATTCAGGCATGCTGTGAGAAAAACACACATTCATACATGCATGGACACACAGAGGACTCGACAAAGATGAGAACCAACATCACACACACACACACACACACACACACACACACACACACACACACACACACACACACACACACACACACACACACACACATACACAGAAGTCCCCTTTCCACTGGCTTGTCATAGGCCCATATTTAGGTGACTGATATTTTTCTCTCCCCCTACCAATGAGCTCCAAGCAAGTCCATATGGCCTGGATCAAAGGTGTTGCTGGGTGCATGCTTCTGCTTTATTGCCAGCCGCTGCTGTTAATTAGGAAACAAGATCACAGGCAGTATTAAAATCCAATTAAATTGATATGAACAGATTGCCAAGTGATGTTCGCTAATGTATAATTGAGCACCATGCAAATTTCTCTGGCTGCCTTTTGTTTTGCCATGTCTCTGCCTCTATCTCGCTGGCCCACAATGAGCAGCCGAGCTTGAAACTTTTCCACTTCCTGTCGTCACCGGCAGAGAGATAAACAAGTTAATGCGCTGAGATGGGGGTCGGTTCTTCCATCGGTTAGAGCAATATCAATAAGCGGAGGTTTGAGGGAGGACAGTAGAGGCCCCAGTCTGTCCTGTCTGGACAAATACAGTTAAAAAAAAAACGTGTCTGCTATAAAAGCTAATTCAACGGCTTTAAATTGGAATAAGCTTAAATCTATAAACATGCATATTTAAGAACAAATGTTTGTCTTTTAACCAAAATATAATACACAAAAATACTGCAGTTCAGTGGTGGCCGCTTCTTTGCAAGGAGGTTGCAAGATAAATATAAGTGCCCCTCCGTGTGTTTCTCTTCTTTGGAAGTCTCAAATATTGTAATCTCATTGAGATAAAGATGTCATTTGCAAGCGACCCGACTACAGCTGAGCAAACGAGCCCACGTTATTACCTCTTAACATTATTCAAATGAAGCGTTGGGATAAATTGTGCAACTGACAGGTACAAAGTAAACATAGCTGAATGTAAAACTATTTCCACAAGCAAACTGATGAAAATATGACCTCGAAGGCGACTAACGAATCTATAATATGTGCAGTTAACATACCAACCACATCCAAAATATCTGAAATTACAGGTAAATGTAATACGGCAGCCAGAAGAGCTCGTAAAGCAGCCGAGGACCGACACACAGCAAACAAAGGAAGCTTCCAGAGCGACATAGAAGAAAGTGAATTTGTTCAAGAAAGTCTAACTTGAACACTGATCTCATCAGCCTCCTTTAACATGGAAGGTCAGCCAGGTGACGGGATTGGACACATTAGGGATTAAGGATTAAAAAAGTCGATTATAAAGGTCCCTCCTCGTCCCTGGATTTGCTTTGGATGTGACATATTCATACATGGAGATGTGACTGGTCAGACTGGTTAAGCAGAGAGGGATTTTTTTCTTTGAGCTTTAAGCCGGTCGGACGGTGGACCGGGAGGTTTTAACGACGAGCTTTAGTCCTGTTGGGATGATGAATGGTAAGAATGATGATCAGGTAGTCACGCTGTGCTGAGGAGTAAAACTGTCACTTGCCCCGGCTCACTTTTGGATTTATAGCATCTTAGTTCTGGCATCCCTGTTGTACGGGTCCTCAAATAAATCCAGGTGTTTTCAAGGAGGTTCTGCAGGTTCGTGTGGATTTCAGGGACCTTTTTGAATTATATAGCAAAAAGGAAACCGTAGAATGACGCCAAGTGTCCTCAGTGAGGTCTCGGTAAAACAAAGACAAATATTCAGAGTGGTTCTCTTAAAGACCCCAAAAGGCCTCCAAATCCATTCTACTCTTTC
Organism: Brachyistius frenatus; assembly: GCF_029030835.1. Taxonomy (NCBI): domain Eukaryota; kingdom Metazoa; phylum Chordata; class Actinopteri; family Embiotocidae; genus Brachyistius; species Brachyistius frenatus. Next base: position 25,858 of record NW_027210780.1, on the reverse strand, counting down.
AGGGAAACCTGGAACCTTCGAGTCATTTCTAGGCTTCAAATATAAATTATACAACAAGTAGCTCCGCCCCAGAGATCTGATTGGTCAACTGTACATTTGGAACAAATCATCATGACATCACACTCTGCTCTCCACTGGAAATATCAATCCACCTTCTCAATGGGATGGTAATTATTTTAGATTAGTTAGTAACTTGTTGTATAATCACAGTATTACACTCAAGGGTGTGTTTTAATGTCATAAAATGGCATCTTAAAAGAGTTAAAAGAGACTCATGAAGGTAACTGTAGGTGTTGAGATCAGTCCACACGACCTCCCAGAGTTCTTCAGGAGGTTTTATGCACCTACAGGGATTCGTCTGTGATTGTAGGCCAAGGAGAGGTTTCCGTAGGTTTTACTGTCATTTAATTGAGCCCCCAGAGGTTGTTTTTTTACCAACCTGTATTGTCATACCACCAACAAACATGATGGTGAAAAGATTGAGAGACAACCAGCGATCACCGCCTCCCCAGAGGGTCCAGTAATCCCACATGAAGGTTCCTGGATCTGCCGGGGCCTTCCAGGGGTTTTGACTCTAATTCTCTTCATTAAGACCTGGCTCAGATCTCCTCAAACGGGTCTGTGGGGTCTGATGTGTGTCAGTTTGATGGTCTCAAATCTGTTCGCGCAAACAAACCCAGTGATTACAGCGTCAGAGGTCTGGATCACCGTTCCAAGCCAAGCCAATTATAACCCCTTATCAGCAATTAAATACCTCTCGTTCTAACAGCTGAATGAGCCTAATCACATATATTGTTGGCATATCATCTCCCACACAAAAACAAGAAAGTAGAAAGCTTGGATGTAAATGAAAAAACAACCATCTCTCTGTCAGATGCCACCTTGACGGAGTCTCGGCTGCCGGCCAAGTCGAAACCTACTGGGAGTGTCAGGGTGTCTCCAAGTCAGGCCAAGCATGGGATGGAGAGAGAAAGAGGGATGAGCCGGGAGAGAGGGATAAAGAGATGGATGAGGAGAAGTGGGTGCAGCTGGTGCCCTTTGTCGCTCTAGTGCATGGTCCTCGGAGCTTCGGATCCACTGGGAGGGCAGAGAAAGCCCCAGTAATGACATGCTAATGTGACTGTCGGGAAAGAATGGTAGAGAGATCGGAAATTGTGCCAATTCTCTGCCATAAATGGGCAACATTGCAAAAAAGGAGGGGAAATACTCCCCCTCCTTTTTTTTATGAAAAGTGATAAAAGCCTTGATAAATCCCAATAAAAAGGGATTTGGAGATATGAAGCAAGCAGATAAGAGGGGTGGAGCAGGGATGCAGGTGGGGGAGAATGGATAAAGGTGTAATTTTGGTTGGGAAGAGTGGAAGTGTTTAAGGCCTGCTGGGAAATCTGCATGTGGGGTTGGCTGGTTTTTGACTTTGCATCTTCCATTGATGACAACCTGTTTTGAACTCCTTCATAAAGTGGATCAAAATGAAAGCAGCGAGTGACAATCACCGTCATCATTGAGGTAAAGACTCGAAAACCTGCACATCTGACAGTACAATACAAAGAAATTACAGCACGGTGGCATTTTAACTCATCATTTTACTTTAGAGACATTAGAACGGTATTTAATATTTCCTTTTCCAACCCAGATTGAATAGTGGAAGATGGGATCGGAAATTCCCAAAACATGAACTGAATAAACAACTTGTTCGTGAACATTTCTGCAACAACTGTCCCCCTCTCAGAGCGGCAGCGAGGATGTGCCGGCCGGCAGCGTTTCCTCTCCGTCACTGTCAGCTAACATGATTCAGATCCGTCTGTGCTGTCCAGAGTTCACAAAGGCAACAGACTGTTTTACCTTGATTTGGGAGCATGACATAATACATACATAAAAAATATGGATATCAGGGTGGGAGGTTGTGAATTAGAGAAATGCTAAAGAACTGAAATTGTCAACTGCAGTAGGAGGGTTTGTTTTTCCATCTAAATTATGAACTAAAAAATACATCTACAACATAGTAAAGAGAAGCGAAGCTCAAATCGGCATTTAGCTTCCCAGCTTTTTAATGGACCTGAATGTTGTCCTGCTGTTATGTCATCATGTCTCTGCATTAACTAGACATCCTGAACCAGAGACCTTCAGACTCGTGGATCATGTGACCAGTTTTGTGCTGATGTTACCTGAAGCATCTCTTTCTGAATGAAATTAGAAAAGCTTTGATTCTGTTGACTTTGTTTAGAGAGCGTTCATGCGTTAACCTTTATATAGTAGGAATATAGTGAGAACAAAGCTTCTTTCTGATAGTGACGCAACAACTGTAAACCTGCTGTACGTCAACATTTGTACATTTGCTGCAAATTTCTCTTGTAAAGTTGGAGTTTGTGTGCATTGAAAAATATTAAAAAGGGAGTTAATCACATGTGCATTCCTCCAAACAGAGAACCCATGCATAAACAAAATGGCTGCACTATATTTGCACACCGCGTCTATTTTCTGCCACTGTTTGTTCATTAAAACACGTGTCTGCATTTAATTCACATTGTATCTGTTTTTGGAGAACAGGCTGACGCTAATTAGGAAACAAGTGAATTAGCATTGCACGTACTTGCTTCTTGAAAACGATTGTGTTTAATTAAAAGATTTCTAGCTGTTCCCCAGACAGTTCCTGCCTCACTCTTACATGTATGAATAATAATGACCATACCTTTATTTATAATACATATAAAACAGGACACAAAGTGCTTCAGATAACATACTATAAAAAGATTAATTCAAACATAATAATAAGTAATAAAATGCAATAAAAAGGAGGAAAAACCGTAAAATAGTGAGAGAAAAAGAAGACAATTAGTTTTACTGCCTCTTCTCCTCTAGCAGGTCATTACTCAGCAGATCATTTTAGTTCTCAGTCTTTCTCTAGAAATGGCCAACAATAACCAACCAGAAGATCCCAGGTTGCATTTCAGGCGATCAGGAGGTCGGCTTCATATTCAGGAACTAACACCCGACAAGACATAACTACTGATTTAGAAAGGATTTCAACTTTTAGTGATTAACAGTAGTTCATTCTACATTACAACATATGTCAAACACAAAAATATTATTTTTGCATGTAAATTCAAGAGTGTGTGTGTGTGTGTGTGTGTGTGTGTGTGTGTGTGTGTGTGTGTGTGTGTGTGTGTGTGTGTGTGTGTGTGTGTGTGTGTGTGTGTGTGTGTGTGTGTACTAACTGCTAAGAATGACAGACACACACAGTGATGGATTTTATTTTGTTTCCAAACTTGTACACAGCTGACTGTAACCGTATGTATTTATTTATTTATAGCACTGGCTCACAAGCACACCAAGTTTAATGCATTACATTTAATTTGATTCGTGTCACAGTAACTGTTAAAAAACAATAATAAAAAAATAATAAAAGTTTATTTGTCATGAAACAAACATGCAAATATATTAAAGTGTCGATGTTGTTCTTTATCATCACTTCATTTCCCAGGATCCCTGCTGTTGACCTGCAGCTCAGAAACACACTGAACTTTCGATTACATTATAATCATGTTTTTTCTTAAAGAGCTATACGAACCGTGAGACCACAGCTGGAGTAAAGGAACAGAGAGGAATGTCAGGCAGAATATAAATACAGCAGGGTGTTAGGGCGACTGTGTGTGTGTGTCCTAAATATGGCAGAAGAGTGTAAGGTGTGGGTGTGCATGAGCACCTAATTGGCCCAGATATCACAGAATGAAATATTCATGTGGAGGCTCGGTGTCTTTTGAAAGGGGAATCTGGTGTGTAATGATGAAGTCGGACTGTTTTATCTGCCGTGCACCCCACTGACACACTTAAAGCTCACCACGCGACAGCACCCACCCCCACCCCCACCCCCACACACAGACAAGGATTTCTAAGTGTGTTTGTGTACAGAAACCTATGAAGTTATGCACACACGTATACAGCTATGATCACAGGTTTATAAGTCATGAGTACACTTCATATAGCTCATAAACAAACAACCCTCCATGGTCCATCCTTTACTGAGCAGTGAACTGTGAACTTAAAGTGATTTTAACAACTAAAACTTGTGAAATGTTTATTGTGGCAGCTACACAGACTGGATATAAAAGAGTTTGTAGCTTCCAGGTCTAAAAAATTAGGCCAATGCAGAAGTGTCTTAAGCTGCAATACCACCGAGTGCCACTAGAGGCGCAAAAACGTACCGGTTTCCATAGAGTCCAGTTCAACTTCTCATAAAATTAGCAGTCAATAAAATGTTTCCATGTTTCCTGTATGTCATTCATGAAAGTCACTCCTTCTTCTTAGTTTTCTGGAGGTCCATCTGAAAATAATCCCTCATTCATTAGAAAAGAAGATTCAAGAAGACCTGTTTTTGGGGGCGTGTCTGTTTGATTGACAGGCCTGCGGTGCAGTCAGGTTACAGCTATCGGTGGGCGGGACGTAGTATCGTCAGGTTTCCGATCAGATCGGTCAGATCCACCGCTGGCTCCTCCCACAACTCGTCCAAATATGGTCACGTCCTGCTCCAAACCGCTCCGAACTACCAAAGATGGTGACGGACAGAATCTGAACTGGAGGATTCATAACGTTCACAAACCAACGATGACGTCACAGAAACTTGTGCTGTCCGAGCAGCAACCATCAGAAAGACTCAGATGCAAATAAACGAGGCTCTCTGAACGTGATCACTGGCCTGTACTCACAACAAGATGCAAAATGTAGCATGGAGCTGCAATCACCAGTATGTGATATTTGATGGTATAAAACCGTCCTTGTTTGCTTTCAGGTCATAAACTCGTGTCATTTCTTCGGTTGGTCATTGAGAGATCACAGACAAACACGTTTGAAGTTGATACCACTTAAACTCTGAGCGCAGCGACATGGAACAAAATCCGAGCGGCACACAACACACAGAGCGGCGCCGTGAAGTTTTGGCATCTTCGGTCCCTTCGCGGGGAATCAAAGGATCACGTCCGCATGTCAACCCGACTCTGGTGCTGCCTGAACATTAAGTGTCTGGTTCTGCTGCTGCCTGAACTCTGCTGTGGTGTTGTGTGAAAGCAAAGAACAAGAAAACAAGTTTGTGAATTATCTTGATTGATATTAAGACAAAAATGTCCCAAAATAATTTTGTATTCAAAGAGTATGTTTGTCGTCCCCCCCCCCCCCCCCCCCCCCCCCTCCATCCATCCATTCATCCATCCATCCATCCATCGCACCCCACTGGAGCCACTACTGAGGAGTCCCAGGAGGAGAACCAAGGCCACCACCCCCCCACCCCTCCCCTTGGATGGACTGCAGAGCTGCTTAACACACCAGCACCAACCTCCACCCTGGAAACCTCTGGAACCGGCTCATACATACATGCACACACTGATTTCCCCAACACACAGAGCCACTAAAGCTTTGGCAGCGAGCGTTCCAGGCCTTGGCACAGTTCTTCTTAATGAGTGGCAGCTTTGAGCCCCCCCGCTGCTGCTGGATGGCCGAGAGAGATGGAGAGGCAGGGAGAAAAAGGGAGTGAGACAAACCTTATTGAGCAGAGTGGATTGTGGGATTGGCATATGCTGCGTGTTTCTGCTGGGCCTTGGCTGGCCGGCTGGCTACCGAAGCACTCCGAGCCTCCCTGAAGTGACGCCGCACAGAGACAGGAGGAGAAATGTGCAAAAAAAAAACAATAACAACAAAATAGGCACAATGAGGGTTTTGCCCTTTGTGTGGACAATTAATTAAAATCCAATTATTTCCTCCTTTTATTCCTTCTGTTTCTCTGCCTCTGTTCTACCGAACCGGAGCTGGTAAACGCTGACCGCAGAGAGAGGCGAGCTTGGCCAAACTGGAGCTGTCCCATCCAAAGGAGCTGCTGAATGGAGGAGGAGGAAAAACAACGGCTGCTCTTCATTAGAGAGCACAAAGACAATTGATGTTCTCCGCACAGACCCGCTGCAGAAGCATTGCACTGAAGCTGGATCTGTTCAAATCTGCTCAGCCAGTAATTGGCCCTCCGATGAAATCAGCAAATATGTCATTACATTTCATTTAGCCGACGCGACTTACAACACACCGATGGTTCACCATCAGGAGCAGTTTTAGGGTTCAGTGTCTTGCTCAAGGACACTTAGGCATGTGGGCAGGAAGAGCTGGGGATCGACCCACCAACCTTCCGAATGTGCAACCCACTCTACCGTCTGAGCTACAGCCTCATGTCACATGTTGTTCTGTCATTGTGCACAAAATAATTTCATACAGATAATCAGCTTTTTGGCTAATAATTTCCTCTGCGACAGACTATCGGAGTTGAATTTAATTCATATTTATATATGTATAATTTACATCTGGACCTGCTTCAGTGCCTCCAGAGGAAAAACTTAATTTCATAGGAACATTTTTTGTATGTCTACAGTTAAGGTGAAGTTGAGGCAACTATTTATTAAGGATAGTCAACAATCTGGTCATAGTTTAAACACATTTGATCAGTCAACCCGGTATCACAGCAAAGCGTGTAATAGAAACGCTCGTCCACTGCAGCAAAATGTGACATTGCTACGCGTGGTGATGTGGAGGCGTGATAGTGGACTGGTGTTTGATGTTACACGCTGTAGTGATTTATAGAAAATGACCATTTCAACCATGTGATTTAAAAGAAACAAAACCATTTGCAACATGGATGGAGTTACAAAACAAAAAAAAACATGGTTGGGTTTATGAAAAAAACTAAATATGCCTCCTTATATCACGGAAAAGTGATCTTTGAACTTCTTCTCATCATCTTCGTTGCAGCGTCCTTCATCACGTGACATTTACATGCCTATAAGTTTCACACTAAATGAAACGTGTTTTATACACGCCAGTCAACTACAGCAAAATGTGTAATTCTCACGCATGCATAGCCCCAAGCGTAGCTATCTCACGTTTTGCAGTAGAGGACTGGCGTGACTATTTCACACTTTGCCATGATACTGAGTTCATTTCAATGAATTATCAAAGTGTTTCTCAATTTGTACAAATCTTTTGTGTTGAACTTTGACAGAAGAATTACTACTTTTGACCAACAGTAAATTGTCTGAACAGTTGTGACCATTGAAGCCTGTTCGCTGCGTTTCATCACCCTCTTTCATGTAATCCGATTTAACAGTGCAAAGTGTCAACTGTGTTAATTTAATGATCACGTAACCTGGATGACAACTTTCCGACTGGACTCCTTCGTGTGTTTGAGGTTCGGTTTATCAGCTGCAGTCGCCACCATTAACACCATTCATTTGTTCACATGAACACAAAGATGAAGCTGGAGGTTCAACTTTACAGCGTGACCATAAGGAGGTTTAGTCACAGGATATTAACTTCAACATCTACCTCCATTTTGCTTCTGGGACAGGCCAGTCATTATTTATATGAGACCAAGAGGTCACTTGTGAGGAAGACACTGTCCCAACAAAAAGGACAACATCTCTCAATTCAGCTCCCAAACACACACAATCTGATATTTCAGTGTCATGGCTGCTCTTCTTCTCTTGTGTGTTTAGTCAGAGGTCAGTAACAAACAGCAAACTGGGTGGTGTGTCAAGAGGAGACGGACGTACGTGTTTTGTTGTGAGGAACTTTTTAAATGTAACTGTGACAGTTAAATTACGTCTTCGTCGGTCGTCTCCATCGGTCGTCTCCGTCAGTCGTCTCCGTCGGTCGTCTCCTTCGGTCGTCTCCGTCGTCGTCTCCGTCGGTCGTCTCCGTCGTCGTCTCCGTCAGTCGTCTCCGTTGTTGTCTCCGTCGTGGTCTCCGTCGTTGTCTCCGTCGTTGTCTTCGTCGGTCGTCTCCGTCGGTCGTCTCCGTCGTGGTCTCCGTCGTGGTCGCCGTCGTTGTCTCCGTCGTTGTCTCCGTCGGTCGTCTCCGTCGTTGTCTCCATCGTTGTCTCCGTCGGTCGTCTCCGTCGGTCGTCTCCGTCGGTCGTCTCCGTTGTTGTCTCCGTCGTTGTCTCCGTCGTTGTCTCCGTCGGTCGTCTCCGTCGTTGTCTCCGTCGTTGTCTCCGTCGGTCATTCCCAGAACTGTTCAGACTGAATTATGAACTGTTCTTCATCCCTCCTTCCTGAATTCATCCCTGCCAGCTCTCATCTCTCTCCTCTCCCTCCCTTTAATCTGTCCCGGACATCCTGGACGCCCCCCCCCCACCACCTCCTCACCCGCCACCCCCCAACCACCACCACCACCACCACCCTACCCGCCCTTCTGCTACCTGACATATGATTTCTCAATCTGACAGTAATTCAGACCCTCTGCCTTTATGAATAATGGAGTGAGTGTGACACTAGTCAGTTTAACATAACAGCCGCCATCAGCCATGACGTTAATTGCCCTCTGATTGTGCCAGTTATGGTGATCGCAGAGACGGCAGGTGTTTGGAGAGGCCAAGAGTCCTGAATGGGTGCTGGAGGGGGGGAGGTCCGGACTGAGAGAGAGGCCGAGAAGAAAAGGACGAAGAAGATGAGGCCAGTAGGAGAAGACGGAGAAGAAGGTTGTCTGCATGAGGACAGAAAGATAAAAACTGGGAGTCGGGGGGCAAAAGAAGTGGATGATCCTGAGGAAACGAGGATGATCAGGCGAGAGGACGAAGAACTGGCCCGAAGGAGAACTCAATTCTGGAGGAAGACGAGGATTATTAACAAGATGATGAGACCCTGAACAGTGTCTGAGAGCAGGGCGGAAAACGGAGAAGGAAGTTTGGGTGTGAATGAGTTTGAAAGTTTGTCCATCTCGTTTGGATTTTCCGACCTCAGACGTTGGGATTAAAACGCAGACGCATCCAAAACATGCAAACTGCTCAGAGTACAGCGTGATGGCTCAGAGAGGCGGCAGGTTTGAATCCAGGACCACTGAGGTCAGACGACAGCTTTCAATCTTCTTTTCTGTGTCACTAGACATCAGAATTGATTCTGATCAACAGCAGGACATTAATGGGAACACCGAGTCCTGCAGAGATGAAGGGAAGTCTGATGCAAAGATCCAACATGTTGTCAGTCACCTCGTGTCCAGTCTGCGGACTTCTCGTGTGTTTGTGTTGATGCTCTGCAACTCATCGAACGTCAAAGTGCTGAACTGGTGTGGTCGTTCAAGTCGTCTGCAGGTATCAACATACTCTTCTCACCGTTGGTCCTCCAGACTACTGCTGTCATACTGATCACACTTTGGACTCAACTTTACAGAGCAAGCTGAAGAAGTTGTTCCTCCTTGCTGAACTTATATGTGACTCAGACACACAACTACAGACTGGAAATACATCTTCTCTCTATCATTAAGGACCAACACCTCTCCCTGCTCTTGAAGAATCTATTTCCTGTTTGTGTTTCCTGTTTTACTCCCCAACAATGACAACATGTTCATCTTCTAGTTGGTTGTAACTGTAACGACACCGAGCCAACTCGACTCAACCTCATGTCTGATGGCTTTTGTTGAACAGATGTTTTAAATGATGATTGTATTATAGCATATTAATGAATGATTGTAGTCTGTATTTTTCAGTGATATTGTCCACCCTGTACGACCTGGTTTGTGCTTTCTTACATTGTTTAGATTAATATAGCAATGATGGCAGAACCAGTGATCATGAGACACAAAGAAAAGTTTGTTTTGCTTGCTTGAGTTAATGATGAAGTTGAGTTAAACAAAATAAAGTTCTTTTACTGACCTAAGTATAATCATCAGCTCATCGATCACATACCACTGTACATTATTATGAAACATTTGAATTAATTATTTTTAAAACAAGTGCAATACATTTTTTGGGGACTTTTTAATCTCTTTAATTTGCATCTGAGAACAAATCCAAAATCTAAATATTTAAATTGGTCTTCTTCACCTTTTCAATCATAAACTGTTACTAAGTAACAAAATGTAACTTTATATGTACAAATATCTATTTGGTTGGAGTTTATTTCTGCCTTCAGAAAAGAGGCTGCTGAGTATTCAGACTCTCCACCTGTTCACACGTGTTCTTGTAGTGGATGCAAAGTGACCTGTGAGGCTGGAGGACCAGCGGCTTTCCTGTTTCATATGCAGATAGAAGGCAGCTCAGAAGGAGGCAGGATGAAGGCTTCCTCCTCCTCCTCCTCCTCCTCCTCCTCCTCCTCCTCCTCCTCCTCCTCCTCCTCCTCCTCCTCCCTGCGTCTCAGCTCGAGGGGAACAAGAGACAGTGAGGAAGGCTTCAAGGTGGACCGACACACACACACACACACACACACACACACACACACACACACACACACACACACACACACACACACACACACACACACACACACACACACACACACACACACACACACACACACACACACACACACAGACAGACAGACAGAAAGACCAGGGTTTGTAACTCCCCTGTGGCCGAGGTAAAGTCGTCCTCTGCTTCCATTGAGGCCGGAGGATGGTGGATGAAGCAGAAAAGTGATGTTGGGATTTGAATAATTCTGCATCATAGACACACTCCACAACAAAAGAAAAGGAAAAGACACATGGATTTAGAAAAATATATAAATACATAAGATGAGTGAAGGAAGCTGTTTTTTCTGAAGCACCACGGCAGAGCAGCAAACATGTCAGAAAAAGTTTAGGACATTAAATGCAGCAGTTAATCATGTGATTTAAATCAGTCAGTCACATAATGTTCCCTTTATGTTTTTAATTGTTTATTCTTTTATCTGTATTCATTCATGAAACTATTGTATATAAATATAGTAAATTATTTATCTAATCTATCTACTGTATATTAGTTATTCCTGGAAATTATGATGCCAATAATTGATGCTAATTCAACCTCTGTGATATTTGCAGGATATGCAGGAAATTGCAAAGGATGCAAATATTTTGGAAACGTCCTGTGATTTGTTCACAATGAAGAAGCTGAAAAAAAGCTCTGCTGAAGGAATTACAGCATAAAGTATGCCTGTGCAAACAAAACTCACTTTATAAACAAAAATAACTTCTCATCATCACAACAAACCAGGTGGCCGCCCACCGTGAGGTCACCTGTCCGGCATTTTGCTGTCGTCAATGTGTTGTTTTGGAGACAGAAATAAGAATATTATTATTATTATATTGTTATTTCCAGAAGGACACTGAACAGAAGGAGGGAATTTATCTAATGACACCATGATGACTTGTGGAAAACATTTACTGACTTTGTGTTTCAGGAGAGAACTCGATGTCTTTTGAATGGGAGTCTATTGGAGACACAGTTTAAACAAATATTTTCAGATATTTCTGTGATATTCATATGCTTGTTGTCATAGGAAGTGAATGCATGACTCATTTTATATTAGATAGAAAAACATTTCCTCGACTTGCAATTTTTGCAAATTCTCAAAAGCTTAGTGTTAAAAAAAAACATAAAACTCCTTAAATTGCAACACAATTTTGAAGAGAAGCTGCTGTGTGTGTTTGTACATGTAAAGGGTCCGTACAGGCTCGTAGGCTGGTTTAACTGCTGCGTGTTCATTTCCCTCCTCTCTGTTTGGACTGTGTCGCGGTCTCATGACTCCCCCTCTGATCTCCACTCTCTGTGTATGAACATCTCTGTCGGCTATCTCGCTGACTGTTGCTGTAATAATTACAACGCTGAGCGGTGAAAAGGAAAAAGAAAAAAATGGCAGCATGTATTGTCATAATTACTAAAATGTGGATATTAAAATGTGAGTTCATTACAACTCAATTTCAGCAATTGTGAAAACCACAAGACAGTGTGTTATATAGAAAATGATGAACAAAGGATAATCAGATTTTGAAAACTGAAATATTACCACCTATTAAACAGTAATCGCATCAAGCGCTGATATGTCGAAGATTACAAAAGCAGAGTGTAAGGTCTCCAATGACTGTAATTAAGGCCGGCCCCTCCACTTACAAATAAAGGCTATAAACCCATTATTATGTGGAGAATTAGAGGAAATTCTCTTTTCAGAAATGACTCAAGAATGGAAGTATGATTACCCTTTTTTCTCTTTTACTTGGTCTTTTTTTAAATCACAGCAGCGGGCTAATCTCCGTGCAGCCTCAGACAGAACAGCAATGGTGCCCCGGAGAAATGCGTTGAATAAATGGACAAGACACGAGGATTTTGTGTGTGAGTGTGTGTGTGTGTGTGTGTGTGTGTGTGTGTGTGTGTGTGTGTGTGTGTGTGTGTGTGTGTGTGTGTGTGTGTGTGTGTGTGTGTGTGTGTGTGTGTGTGTGTGTGTGTGTGTGTGTGTGTGTGTGTGTTTAAAGCATGGCATTTCCTGGTCCCTGGAAATATAAAAGTAAGGAATCTGATGGCGATTCTTTAATCACAAAGGAAAGGATTTGGTGTGTGCGTCGTCCTGCTAATTTATTCATTCAAAAGTCTTAATATCTGAGCAGCAGGCAAAGGATCACACAACACATGCCAAGCGTTTCCCCCGCCACTCAAGGCTTCTTTATCCTCTTTGTTGACTTCTTCATTAAAAAGGTTAATGATTAAGATAGATATAAAAGGAAAGCTTTGGAAAATGTGACTTTTGTAGTTGTAGGAAACAAAATGAAAATCTGTTTTCATGAAGGAAGGCAGTCTGTGTGTGTGTGTGTGTGTGTGTGTGTGTGTGTGTGTGTGTGTGTGTGTGTGTGTGTGTGTGTGTGTGTGTGTGTGTGTGTGTGTGTGTGTGTGTGTGTGTGTGTGTGTGTGTGTGTGTGTGTTACTGCTGGTTGTTGGGCCGTGTGAACAGCGATGTGTTGTACATACTGAGGTTGAATATGGATGAGATGAAGTTCTGATTCTGTGTTGTGGACAATTTGGAGTTTTTCTGGTTTTAAACATCTCTTCCCAAAGAAAAGAGTTTTACTGAAGCATGTATGGAAATATGCATTTTTATTATGTAATCTCATGGATTTAAAAAAGAACATTTTAGATTGCATATTGTAATTTTTCTTTTTAATTGTTTAATTTGTTTACAGTTTACTTGCTATTGAATGATATCCTGATATACAATAAATTGAGAATTTATAGGGGAAGTTTTTGCTGCTTTCTGGTTGGTTGTTGGTTCAAACAGGATTCCTGCTTTGCCTCTTCATGATCAGTGCTGGAATGAGCAGGTCTCAACATGAGACTGGTGTTTCTATGCCATACTGTAGGTGGTATATGTCAATGCTAGCGCAGCCCCTAAGAGGGGAAGAAAAATCAACATTTTTACTTCCATTTATCAATTCATCCATGTGTTATAGAACAGCTTTTACTGAACAGGGTCACAGGAGGGGTGGAGCTTATCCCAGCTGACTTTGGAGCGAAAACATGATTAACTTTTACTGTTTTTCACTATTTTACAACTATAGTAATGTTACTATATTGAAATACTAACAACAAGCACCAATAAAGCCACAAAACCCAAAAGGGGAAAAAAAGTCAAATTTGCCCCAAACACTAATAATCAGCCCAACTTCCTCTAAGTGTGCTGCATGAACCCTCCAATGTTGGTTTCATGAAACCAGTTCTACATTTCTATTCATATCTTCTGACAGGACAGTAAAATGTTCAGGACTGACTCTGTCACAGACGATACATGCAGAGAGAGGTGGATAGAGTGGCCTCCAATTTCCACCACCCTCGCACACCCACACATGCACACTCTCTCTCACACACACACACACACACACACACACACACACACACACACACACACACACACACACACACACACACACACACACACACACACACACACACACACACACACACACACACACACAGCTTCCATCTCCCATCCAGCAGTGAGAGTGATTCATTCAAGACTGCTTTTATCTGACCTGAGCCAAGTGTTCTACACACCGCGGTCAGACCTGCCGAGCACTTTCTCACTTGGAGATAGGAGTGTGTTGTGTGTGTGCGTGCGTGCGTGCGTGTGTGTGTGTGTGTGTGTGTGTGTGTGTGTGTGTGTGTGTGTGTGTGTGTGTGTGTGTGTGTGTGTGTGTGTGTGTGTGTGTGTGTGTGTGTGTGTGTGTGTGTGTGTGCCCTCTGCCTTGTTCGCCGGCCCTTCTTACAACCTGTCTCAGAGATAAGACGCGTTGCTTTTTCATTTCAGGAAACTCTCCCTCTCTGTTCTTGCACTTGGGAGCGAAGCGCCGAGGACTGCTGAGGCTTTCTGACTTCATCCCGTCAATACGAAGGGATAAGGAGTCCGACTGAAAGTTCATTAATTCCTGGGTAACCTATGCCTGGGCCGGGCTAATACCCCCTCTGCTCTATTGATGTTGCTGTTCCCAGGGTGAGAGAGCAGCTTCAGCCATGCAGCACACACACTCCTCTCTCTGCCTGCCTGTCTTCAGCTGACTGTTTCCTTCTCATCCGTGTCATTCAGATAATGGATGGAGAAATTAAAAGGGTCGGAGCAACATATGAACTGACATCTAAACACCGACATGGAGGCAGATCGGAGACGTGTTCGTGCTGCTACAATCATGTAAAGTAAGTGCATCCCATAGAAACTAACTTTTTATTTGAAACAAGCATTTGATCATCTTTAAAATCTTTTCAAAACATCATATACTCAAATATATGACACATCAAATTTAGATTTTGCAAATACGTTTCATAAAACCATCAGTGACATCAGAAAAAGTACGCGCACAACCCTATTTAACACCTTTCAGATCCATAAAATTAGAATCAGAGAAGTGACAGGTGGAGCCTGGCTTTTTTAAACCTCTAAATCTTTGGCATGATGAAACCGCACACTTCAATACAAGAATAGACCCTCGATGCCAAAGAACTCTCTGAAGCCCTGAGAAACAAGGTGAAGACTCAGGTTATGTATGCCAGTGATAGAGTGGAGGAACGCCTTCAACACCAGCAACTAAATGCTCTAACCGATGTTGATCTGGCCTCCCTCACAGGTTCTGTAATCACCATCATGCGAGAACGTCATTAAGTGTGTTCCACAGTTTTTATGCACATTTTCAATTTGCATATACAAAAAAAGAAGGTGCGTCAGGTCAGGAGACACCAGCTGGCTTTTCTTCGACATTGTTGGTGTTGTGTCACCGTGAATTCGTCCCCCAGAGTCAGACTGTCAACACCGAGTTCTACTGGGACCTAATGAGGCGTCTGAGGGGAAAACGTTCACTGGAAACCACTTGATATGTGGCGCCATGGCAACAGGATTCTCCAATGTGACGACACACCTGCTCATATTGTGTTGAAAAGGCATAATCTTCTTGCCTTAAAATACACACTCATTGTTCTTTAACACTCTTCCTCACCACATTTAGCTCTCTGACACTTCTTTATTTCTCCAAAAATAAACTTTGACTCAGACTTCAGGTGTGAAATCACTGATGCGCCCGGACCAGTGACAGAAACATGTAACTCGGATGCTGATGATGATCAAGTGATGTGTTCCGTGCAAACACAAGGAGCTGCACACTGTTCACGCACAACAGGTGCAGTCTCTGAACCTTTTTATCCACCCTCACACAAACCAGGACGCAGGAGGAGTCATCAAAGTATTTTTCTGTTTTACATGAAGTGAATATTCAATAAGTAAATATTTAAAAGTGATTTTACAGACATTTAGCATGTAACAAGAGACAACAATTTGAAGAGCCAGTTCTATGAGACCATCTCAGCCCTGAGGAATGGAGTATATGGAGTCTAACTGGAGTCTAAAATGTCCAAATGGAGTATATTCTGTCTGAGTAACTTTCCCAGCACTACTTATGATGCCTTAACCTGCACTTCAAATGTCTCCACTGTGCAGCGCTGAGCAGCGAGCAGAGAGGGACCTTGACCTCCGAGGTCACGTTCCAGGAGCCAATTCTAAAGCCTGACATCTGTTGCCTGGTTCTCCTGATCAGGGATAAGAAAAGAACAGAGTGCCGGTCTGTGCCGAACAGCAGCCCCTCACCCAACCCTGTACCCCTCCAGCAACAACACAGGTCTGTGATTTGTGATAAGAGCAAAGAGCCTGACACTTCCCACCACTATGTCACATGTTTTGCAGCTGCAGGCTCGCACAGCATCGTCGCGTCCAGTTTAATCATTCATATCATTTATCAGAGTGGAGTATTTACTGGTACAATAGACTGTGTTAATGCAAAATAGTTTTCTTTTCAGTACCATCCATATCAGCCTCTGAGCATGAACGCAGGCAGCAACACGAAAAGGAATGAATAAAGGTTTAAACTGAGACTTTAGTTCCTCTAAATGATGCCATATATCCCGGCCTTGACTGTCATATGATTGGAGGATGTGTCCGACGATTTAAGGTTGCATTGAAACGATAACTGTACTCACAGCCTCATTGACGCTGATGGTGTAATTATTAAAGGAATTCAGAGTTGCCTGCTCTTGAAAACAAGAATTATTTCAGAGGCTGTGCTGCTTATCCAGCCCCAAAAGTTATGGAAACAATATGTATGAAAATGAGTCGGAGTGTCAAAATCCTCTCCTCGGCAAAGTGTTTTGTACCATAAGCAGCCTGCTGTTCCCAAACTGATGAGAAGCTTATCCTGGGTTTGTGGGCCAATAGACTGCCATTTTTCTTCTTTCTTAGGGGTGTCCCTACTTTGCCATGCAGAGCTGTTTTAATAGTTTCTCAGTGCAGTTGGCATGGTTACTGGTGCAGAAAGGCAGCGACGTAAATCTGCCAGCTGAATCTCAGTGAACCTGCTATAATCTTTGGACAATCTCTGCATTAACATCCAACTTCTGCCGACTCTCCCTCTGCGGCTCGCTCCCCCGCCTGCGCACCTCAGACCAGCACAAAGAGGGTTTTTTTTCCCTCTAACAGGATAAAGGCTGGTAAAATGGGGGTTCCAACATCATTACCTATCAAAGCCTTCCTTGTTGCCCTTGACCCAACACCAGCCATTTGTCGTTTTAATTTTGAAAAAAAGAGGAATGAAAGGGGTTTGAGTCTCAGTTTGACAAGCTACTCAGGGCTGCAGTGAGGTTCTGATGGAGGGAATGAGAGTGGGAATAACAAGGCAGGACAAGGGGGCTCCGGTGATGGCTTACAGGAACTCTATGTAAATCCCTGCATGGAGGGAAATGTAGCAGGCAATGTGCTAGCGTAAGCCCTTTAACAGCCGCTGGCCCTGATTAAAGCAGCACATTAAGATGCCACGGGCTGAAAGACGCGGCCAACTCCTGGACCGAACTCCCGGTTATTTATTAGCCGGCCCTGCTAACAAGTATCGACTGGCCTGAATTAATGTGCTCTTTCCTCTTTTGCCACTGATGATGTGTTTAGTGCTACAGCCATTTGTAATGGTGCTGCGCACTCGTCATGACCTCAGCTTACATTATGATACAGAGTTTGTGAGGAGGGTGGAGATTATGTTAAAAGGAGGAGGAGGGATAGATCTGTCATTGCAGAAGAACATCTATGATTGGACACCCACAACTGTCCTCTGAAAACCTTTCACAGTTTACAGACTACCTTGTTGGTCATCCTAACATACTAAGCAGACTGCTCGTCTATTTTTTTGTCCAGTCTTAACGACATTATTTTTAGTGATGCCACCAACTTATGAAATCTCAGCAATGAACTTTGTACAATCTCATTTTGTCCCAATAATCTCAATCACTTATAATCAATAAGATGATTTTGTTTTAGTCTTTCCAATAAATATAACTGGGGTTTTGTACAAGCCAGGCATGACACATTCAGCTAGTTTTACCAAAATGATTAAAATTATTTCACAGAATAAGACTTCCTGCTTGTAGCTGTCAGCTGTGATGAAGTGATGGCAAAAGATGTTTCTCAAATCTTAAAACTGCTTCGACTGGATCACTCGTAAAATAAAAACAGTTCTTAGAGCTGTTGCATCAGAGAAATTAATCTCTATATAGTATTGTTTATTACAAACACACAGGAGGTGGAAAAATACTGGAAAAGATAAAGATTCTCTATTTCGTTTACTTTGTAGTATCAGTTTAATTGTTTTATTTCTGTTAGTTTTCTTTCAGCCAACAAATATCTTGTCAGCATCCGTGTTTTCCCTGTTTTCCCCCGATCTCCTCTCCTCGTGTTTCCTCTCATTACCCGTGTTAGTTATTATCTGCCATGTGCTTTATGATTTGGTCTGTGTCAGGAGGGTGTGGCTTTCTCCACTGCCCACCTCCAGACACCTCCCACTTCCACTCCTCCTAACGGCTGGCACAGCTGCTGTCAATCCCAGTAATCACAGCCTGGCTGCACCTGTCACCACGCTGCAGCAACACGGAGTGAGTTTGACTCTCGTTATTCTTTGTCTGGTTCTGACTCCTGTCTGTCTTCTGTCCTTTGCAGTTACCTACCAGCATGCCAGCCTTTCTGCTGGACCTGTTATTTATATCAGAAACCATGCACATTTAACACTCTGCCCCTTGTGGGGGCCAAGATCAGGGTCACGACTCTAGATTCAATTTCTTTTAGGTGATAGGGAAATTTGATGTTTATTTATCTGATATTATCTACCTAACCCTATATTGTCATTGTTGTTTCACTACCCTGCTGCATGAGATTTGAATTGTGAAGTAGTTGAGTTTTTGTAGTTGGTAGTGCTTTTTTTTTTGCCAAAAAAAAGTACATTTTTGAGATATTTGTCAAAAAAATATGTCTTCCTTTTAAAATTGCATAATGATTGATATGTGTGAGCAGGGATGTACCTCTTGAGGAGGGCCTTCGCTGCCACGTAGAGTGACAAATGACTCATCATAGTTTTATATTGTTTGTTCTCCAGAATTTTTTTTTGATAATCAAACTACTATAAAATAAATATATAAACTTAAGCTGTAACCATTAGAACTAAATGTGCTGACCGATGTTTGGCCCAGTGGCCAGATACTTTATTCAGTCAGATGAATCTAGAAGATTTTGTGTTACATTTGACAGAAGTTAATGCACAAAAACCTGTTCACAGGAAGCTGCTCCATCTTTTTAATACAAAACAAAACAATCCATTTGAAACCTGTTTGCCCCGAACAGCACGAACACCTGTTTCATGACTAAGTTAGTGGGAGAAAGTGCCATCTTCAAGGTAGCATGGAAAGGGCAGTTGGCATCTTTACAAACCTCTGAATGTCACCCGCTCCAGCGGATTGACAAAATAATATGCACCCATCGCTTTATGCCAGTGGATGGAAAAAGAATAGGGAAAAAAAAAACACATAAAGGAAGGGACGCCGGGCGCATTTGGGCTCCCCCCTTCTTTTTAATCAGAGGAGGAAGACTGACATGTCCAATCATAACAAAACATCAGCTGGTAAATGGGCCTTCGCAATCACTGTCAGCCAGCCTCCATTAGAGAGACCCCCTTTCCTGGACATCAATCAACGCTTTATGGACTGATTCCTTCATTCATTATTTAATTACAGCTATTTCTTTATTTATTTAACCACTGAAGACTTTTTTGTAAGGCTTAATCACTTCTTTGTTGGCAATCACATTTTTACTTCTTGTTTATGTCGGGCAGGGAAGGGGGGGGGGGGTTTCATTCTTTTATCCTCTTTTTGTAATAACTTTGTTCCTCTGTTCTGTCCCGGTGAATAAAAGCTTG
Organism: Brachyistius frenatus; assembly: GCF_029030835.1. Taxonomy (NCBI): domain Eukaryota; kingdom Metazoa; phylum Chordata; class Actinopteri; family Embiotocidae; genus Brachyistius; species Brachyistius frenatus. The sequence continues at coordinate 6,328 of NW_027210780.1, read as the reverse complement.
GAGAACAACAGTACTGGTCCTGTCACCACCTACAACAGCTACTGCAAACTCAAAGGGAGTGGATAAAGCAGAGTGTCTGACGTGATCAACTTTGGATGTCCTAAAAGTCATCTGCTAAACAACGTCATCCTGCTCTCTAATTCCAGTAAATTCTATGAACACACGAAAGCAACATTCCCAAAAGTGGCAAGACTGCTGCAGAAAGCACATGCAAAACAGCAAACTGTGGAAATCTGGAATTATTTCCTGAAATTAAGCCCATTAGCCATGAAATTATTTGCTTTCATTTACGAAACCATGCAATCCAATTTGAGGTGGCACGAGCGCAATACATCTCTTTCCAATTTCTCACTGATCCCGCGGAACCGAACATGCACAAAAGAAGCTGCGTGGGTCACCTAAGTATAGACATAAGAGATATATCCCACTGAGAATCAGATTGGAATGGAAGATTAGTGAGGCTTTATCAAGATATGCATTCAAATCCCCTCGGCAGCCAGCTAGCTTTTTTCTCTGGTTAACACTTGAGCAAAGTTTTACAGAGGAACTGAAACTGAAGCCACAAAGCAGAATGCTGCAGTGAAAGAAAACAGTCAGCTGATGGTGAAATCATGATGGATTTAATGGGTATTTATACATTTACATAAATAGCAGGGATGGCTGGATGATTAATTATGTCTGATTGGGATTACAGTTGAGATAAAACAGGAAAAGAGATCTTTGTCAGAGCTGCATAACTTCAGAGGTTCACGATTTAACCTGCTGCAAATACAGTTCATGTGACTTGGTGTCCGACAAGCTGCAGGGCTACGTTCCCAAAAAATCAAGGATATATATATATATATATATATATGTAATAAAAAGGCCTCCAAAAGCTAAAAGGAAGACAACTTCTCCTTTCTCCATTTTGGTTGTTCTCCAGCCTCGGTTTCTGTTAATATGTTCGTGATCAACTCGTGTATCAGAGATTCAGTCTGTGTCTCGCAGCATCACTGATGCACATGGTTTATAAAACGTTTTGGTGGAGGATCTGATTTTCATTCGATTCAATTCATGTGTCTCTAAACTTTGTCGCTGTGAACTGACCAGGTTACCAGTTTGGATTTGGTAAAAGCACGCACGCACGCACGCACGCACGCACGCACGCACGCACGCACGCACGCACGCACGCACGCACGCACGCACGCACACACACACACACACACACACACACACACACACACACACACACACACACAAAATTTAGCCGCTGGTTTTAATAGTATTTAATCTGAAAGGGATTGATTTGGAAATGTTTGGCATGATAATGGTCCAACTGAAAATTACAACCCCTTCCTGTAATAAACCGTTAGCACAGGTGCACGACTGGCAACCTGTTGCAATGAGATGTGGTTTGCCAGCACCGGATGTTTAGTTCAAACAAATGAAAAGACTAAACAAGTACATGCATCCAATCCACCAGCAGAACACAGGATGTGGCTTATCAACCCATATCTATATCTGACTGGATAGCAGCCCTGGGTGTGCTTGTGCCTGCCTAATAGAGAGCTGATGGTTGACTAAAACTTTCATCTCGCGACATTTAAAGTTCATCAATTCCTCTTCTCCAGATTTTGCTTCATGGCAAGTTGTGGTGGGCAATAAAATTGTGAATTACACTACCCAACACTGTATAAAGTATTAAAAAATACAAAAAAAATGTCAAACTGTAGTATGTCTACAAAATGTGAAAAATGTTTTATTGTATAGACAGTCATCCAAAATGTCTTGGAAAAAGTCATTACCATTCAAAAAATGAAGAAGAAAGTCATGGGCGTGACTTTATTTTCATTTTTGCAACCACATACTATAGTATGACTTTTATTCCATTTTTGGGTGGACATACACTCTATAGCATGTCGATTAAAGTATGGAAAAAAAGGTCATACAATAGCATGTCGTTGAAATTGACTTTTTTTCACATTTTTAACGACAATTTTTCAGACAACATTCTATTAGATATTTATTTTTCATTATTTAGATGACGTGCTATTCTATGATTGCACAGTGGTGCAGTGGTTCTTACCTTACAGACAGAAGGTCATGAGTTCCATCCCTGCTTGAGGCATGTATGTCAGGTAAAAATAGTCAGACTGTTGCATGTTGTTTAAAATATTTGAAAAAGTCATCCTATAGTATGTAGTCCAAATTTGTTTGTTTGATTCATACTATAGTGTGAAAAATAAAACGTAATATAGCATGTCGCCTGACAAATGTAAAAAAGTAGTGTGTTGTTTAAAATATTTAAATGTCGTCCAAAATGTGAAAAAAATGTGTGCCTTTAAAGGTGCTGCCTTTATTGCATGTTTGTCTGACTTATATAACTTATATCACTTTTAAACATATCATGTAAGACAGCACGGTGGTGCAGTGGTTAGTGTTGTTGCCTCCCGACATGCTATAGTATGACTTTTTGGTCATATTTTAGACGACATGCTATAGTATGACTTTTTGGTCATATTTTAGACGACATGCTATAGTATGACTTTTTGATCATATTTTAGACGACATGCTATAGTATGACTTTTTGGTCATATTTTAGACGACATGCTATAGTATGACTTTTTGATCATATTTTAGACGACATGCTATAGTATGACTTTTTGGTCATATTTTAGACGACATGCTATAGTATGACTTTTTGATCATATTTCAGACGACATGCTATAGTATGACTTTTTGGTCATATTTTAGACGACATGCTATAGTATGACTTTTTGGTCATATTTTAGACGACATGCTATAGTATGACTTTTTGATCATATTTTACACGACATGCTATAGTATGACTTTTTGATCATATTTTGGACGACATGCTATAGTATGACTTTTTGATCATATTTTAGACGACATGCTATAGTATGACTTTTTGGTCATATTTTAGACGACATGCTATAGTATGACTTTTTGATCATATTTCAGACGACATGCTATAGTATGACTTTTTGATCATATTATAGACGACATGCTATAGTATGACTTTTTGGTCATATTTTGGACGACATGCTATAGTATGACTTTTTGATCATATTTTAGACGACATGCTATAGTATGACTTTTTGATCATATTTTAGACGACATGCTATAGTATGACTTTTTGGTCATATTTTAGACGACATGCTATAGTAATACTTTTTGATCATATTTTAGACGACATGCTATAGTATGACTTTTTGATCATATTTTAGACGACATGCTATAGTATGACTTTTTGGTCATATTTTAGACGACATGCTATAGTATGACTTTTTGATCATATTTTAGACGACATGCTATAGTATGACTTTTTGATCATATTTTAGACGACATGCTATAGTATGACTTTTTGATCATATTTTAGACGACATGCTATAGTATGACTTTTTGATCATATTTTAGACGACATGCTATAGTATGACTTTTTGGTCATATTTTAGACGACATGCTATAGTATGACTTTTTGATCATATTTTAGACGACATGCTATAGTATGACTTTTTGATCATATTTTAGACGACATGCTATAGTATGACTTTTTGTCATATTTTAGACGACATGCTATAGTATGACTTTTTGATCATATTTTAGACGACATGCTATAGTATGACTTTTTGATCATATTTTAGACGACATGCTATAGTATGACTTTTTGATCATATTTTGGACGACATGCTATAGTATGACTTTTTGGTCATATTTTAGACGACACGCTATAGTATGACTTTTTGATCATATTTTAGACGACACGCTATAGTATGACTTTTTGGTCATATTTTAGACGACATGCTATAGTATGACTTTTTGATCATATTTTAGACGACACGCTATAGTATGACTTTTTGATCATATTTTAGACGACATGCTATAGTATGACTTTTTTGTCATATTTTAGACGACATGCTATAGTATGACTTTTTTGTCATATTTTAGACGACACGCTATAGTATGACTTTTTTGATCATATTTTAGACGACATGCTATAGTATGACTTTTTGATCATATTTTAGACGACACGCTATAGTATGACTTTTTGGTCATATTTTAGACGACACGCTATAGTATGACTTTTTGGTCATATTTTAGACGACATGCTATAGTATGACTTTTTGATCATATTTCAGACGACACGCTATAGTATGACTTTTTGATCATATTTTAGACGACATGCTATAGTATGACTTTTTGGTCATATTTTAGACGACATGCTATAGTATGACTTTTTGATCATATTTTAGACGACATGCTATAGTATGACTTTTTGATCATATTTTAGACGACACGCTATAGTATGACTTTTTGATCATATTTTAGACGACATGCTATAGTATGACTTTTTGATCATATTTTAGACGACACGCTATAGTATGACTTTTTGATCATATTTTAGACGACACGCTATAGTATGACTTTTTGATCATATTTTAGACGACATGCTATAGTATGACTTTTTGATCATATTTTAGACGACATGCTATAGTATGACTTTTTGATCATATTTTAGACGACATGCTATAGTATGACTTTTTGGTCATATTTTAGACGACACGCTATAGTATGACTTTTTGGTCATATTTTAGACGACATGCTATAGTATGACTTTTTGATCATATTTTACACGACACGCTATAGTATGACTTTTTGGTCATATTTTAGACGACACGCTATAGTATGACTTTTTGGTCATATTTTAGACGACACGCTATAGTATGACTTTTTGGTCATATTTTAGACGACACGCTATAGTATGACTTTTTGGTCATATTTTAGACGACACGCTATAGTATGACTTTTTGGTCATATTTTAGACGACACGCTATAGTATGACTTTTTGGTCATATTTTAGACGACACGCTATAGTATGACTTTTTGGTCATATTTTAGACGACATGCTATAGTATGACTTTTTGGTCATATTTTAGACGACACGCTATAGTATGACTTTTTGGTCATATTTTAGACGACACGCTATAGTATGACTTTTTGGTCATATTTTAGACGACACGCTATAGTATGACTTTTTGGTCATATTTTAGACGACACGCTATAGTATGACTTTTTGGTCATATTTTAGACGACATGCTATAGTATGACTTTTTGATCATATTTTAGACGACACGCTATAGTATGACTTTTTGGTCATATTTTAGACGACACGCTATAGTATGACTTTTTGGTCATATTTTAGACGACACGCTATAGTATGACTTTTTGGTCATATTTTAGACGACATGCTATAGTATGACTTTTTGGTCATATTTTAGACGACATGCTATAGTATGACTTTTTGGTCATATTTTAGACGACATGCTATAGTATGACTTTTTGGTCATATTTTAGACGACACGCTATAGTATGACTTTTTGGTCATATTTTAGACGACACGCTATAGTATGACTTTTTGGTCATATTTTATACGACACGCTATAGTATGACTTTTTTGTCATATTTTAGACGACATGCTATAGTATGACTTTTTGGTCATATTTTAGACGACACGCTATAGTATGACTTTTTGGTCATATTTTAGACGACACGCTATAGTATGACTTTTTGGTCATATTTTAGACGACACGCTATAGTATGACTTTTTTGTCATATTTTAGACGACACGCTATAGTATGACTTTTTGGTCATATTTTAGACGACATGCTATAGTATGACTTTTTGTCATATTTTAGACGACATGCTATAGTATGACTTTTTTGTCATATTTTAGACGACATGCTATAGTATGACTTTTTGATCATATTTTAGACGACATGCTATAGTATGACTTTTTGATCATATTTTAGACGACATGCTATAGTATGACTTTTTGATCATATTTTAGACGACACGCTATAGTATGACTTTTTGATCATATTTTAGACGACACGCTATAGTATGACTTTTTGATCATATTTTAGACGACATGCTATAGTATGACTTTTTGATCATATTTTAGACGACATGCTATAGTATGACTTTTTGATCATATTTTAGACGACATGCTATTGTATGACTTTTTGATCATATTTTACACGAAACGCTATAGTATGACTTTTTGATCATATTTTAGACGACACGCTATAGTATGACTTTTTGGTCATATTTTAGACGACACGCTATAGTATGACTTTTTGGTCATATTTTAGACGACACGCTATAGTATGACTTTTTGATCATATTTTAGACGACATGCTATAGTATGACTTTTTGATCATATTTTAGACGACATGCTATAGTGTGACTTTTTGATCATATTTTAGACGACATGCTATAGTATGACTTTTTGGTCATATTTTAGAAGACATGCTATAGTATGACTTTT